>NC_054537.1:8424054-8569054 GCF_017654505.1 Polyodon spathula | reverse complement strand
AAGTTTTTTTTAAATTTTTTTATTATTATTACAGTAACATTACAGTACTACAGTAGTAGTATGAATACATGAAATAATGAATTATTAGCCTATAAGGAAAATGCCCATTCTCACACATTGTCAATACTGCAGTTTGGAATGACCAGCCTTCTGGTTAGGAACGGGGCACAAGATAACAAGCAGACAAGATGGTTGTGACCTTCGCGCACAACTAGAGCGGTCCTGAAAATGCACATGTACTGTTGCAGTAGGCACTTTACAAAAATGTAATTATGACGTTTTAATGCTGTCTAAAAATACAACAATTAAACATGTCTAAAAACCGATAGGCCATTGAGTTCATTCATCACTCTCGAATAGAATAATGTATAGGTGCCTCCACTGACTTTTAACAGGGTGCACTGCTGTGCTGGTACCTGACTTGAAAGAATGAAGATGCTAATTCTGGAACTGCAGCCAAAGATGTAAACAATGCAAACAAGCTTTGGGATAGATTGGAGTAGCCCAAAGCAGTTCATAATTCAGAAAAAGTACTGAAAGTTTTTTTCAAATAATCTGGGAAGACAGGAAACAACACAACAATGTTTAATACATCAAATCAGGTATTGTTATAACTTACATAGACATAATGTGGGCTCATTAACTGTTGGGGAAAGCAAGGCAGCACTAAAACCTGTCAATTAAAAACTGATCAATCAGGGTTAGTGCATGATTTGGCAAGGTCTAAATGTGTATCATGTATAAAGTTTAAGTCACATGTGTAGAAGGCATCAGATGTTAAGAAATTATGTAAAGAGTTGGCTGCAATTTTTTTTTTTTACTTAAACTCAAATTGAAATATTTAGTTATTGGTTAGAAATGACAGATTTGATCACAGTGTCACTGTACTAAGCTTTATAACGTTGTTCTGTATTTTTGGTTGTATGTGTCACCACTAGTGCACCCTTGTGTTTGGTGGCTGCTGGTTAAGTATTGTACACACATCTGAAATAGTTTGCTCTGAAGAAACTGCAACGTGGACATTACTCTGTCTCCATTGAAGGAGATGTACAAGCAAAACTCGGTTATGGTCCAGTAAGCTGCTGCTGCTGCACATCCAGTGTTTAGTGAAACTAATTTAGAAGAGCAGTCAAAACACAAGAGGTCAGAGATCAGGGAGGGCAGCAGCATAGGAGAGTGCACTTCACCTTCAACACTTTCATGCCCCACCCTGTGAAGCCTTGTTTCAGCACAGAGGTCACAGTGGTTTAGTTTCATTTGGTTTTCATTAAAAGCCTGACTACCTATTAGAGACAGCTGCACACATTGCTATAGAAGGCAGATGCCAGTTTAGAATAAAGGGCATTACAGGGTCAACCAAAAGGCAAGAAGTTGTTTATGCATGTAGGTGAACGAGGAAGGGTGTGGCAGTGACTGCATTTGCACAGGGATCTACCTGTGTCTACTTCGAATCTAATAACATGGAAAGTTCAGTTACTTTCTCATCTCTGGTAGAAGCATTGAACTAAAGGGCACAACCAGGTTTCACTCCGCAGAGGTAACTTTTGGTTAATCCTTTTTGCCTCATCGCCAAGATTTGATGCCAGCAGGTAACAAATGAGAACAAGGCTTTCTTTGACAGCATGCATGACCCTGCAGATAGTACCCTTAATTATTCAATCACACCAGCCTGAAAACAAGCTTTTTTGCTTTGTGTCATGATACAAGCAGTGGTTATTTACAACTGGATGCAGGAGGGTTATGGGTTAAAAACAATGTGCTGTCTGTCATGGGCCGTACATCTTTTAACAATTTACATCACTTCAATTAATTTGAAGATTTAACCAGTTTGTATTGCAAAACTGAAGCTTGAAGCTTAACCAGCTTGTATTGCAATTAATGCACTGGTTAGGAAACTGGATCGAGGACAGCTGGGGAAAGAAAGATGTAAAGTAAAGGCAAGCAGGTCCTGTCACAAAATAAGCCAATCTGTGCTGGTATTTTAAAGCACAGGCTGATAAAAACCATTTCATTGTCATGTTGATGACAAAACATTTACTGCAGGCACATGTTGACTGGATATTAATTTGAGTAATGCTGCATAAACTCACTTTTACACTTGTATCATACAACTACCTCATATTTAAATATCCTGTTCCATTTTTTTTTAAACAAAACCTCACTTTTAACAATTAAAATTAGAATAAATCTGTCATGCACGTTATTTAAGACTGGACTGCTGTCATATTATTGATTATCAATATTAGAATAAGAAGGTTATTGTAAGCTATTTCTCACAGGGCTATCATGTCTGTGGTTTACACGGTGAATTAATCTTTGTAAAGGAAGGAACACTTGTGCTCCTTACAAACACGAACCGAAAGGAAAGCTCTGCTCAGTCTTCGAGCTCCGAGATCTAAATTAAGGCGAAGCTGTGCTGCGAGTCTGACAGGTAAGTTTGGCATGCAGCGAGGCGGAGTTAAGTAACCATGGTGATCTCCTGATGTCATGGCTAGTGCAGCTCATTTTACATGTGGATGCTTGCAAGGAGTAACATAGGCTGCCTGAGATCTCTACGCAAATAACTGCGTGCCACTCAAAGAAAAAGTAAGGAAGCAACAAATGTAGTTGAGGCATGGAGTTGGCTCACCTCATCCCAGGCTTACTCGTGCTGAAATACAGCTGATTTCCTACCAACAAAGCATCGAGAAAAGAGTTACGATCATTATTTCCGCAGCTGTTTAGGAGTGTAAGGGAAGGGAGCTGCTATAGAACCACCTTTTAATAAACTACAGTATTGACGGCACATCAGCTATCGAGGTAAAGTAAATTGTGGCTTGGCTGATCTTGACGGTGTGTACATGTGGGCGCTTTTTAATAATATATGTATTATTTGTGAAAACACAATTACATTCCAGTAAATTCTGTCTCTGGATCAGTTAGGAATAGTTTACTGATTTGCGTGTGCATTAAGAATCGGAATGCATGTACTGAAGACATTCCAGGCAGAAGGTGGAGTTGTGTTTTTTTTGTTTTGTTTTGTTCAGCTGAGCGTCGATATTGCCTGATCGTCTTTATGATTAAATCTTGCCTGTTAATACCTTCATGTATTATTCTAGTGTGTGCTGGTGCTGCCAGATTTCTATGGAGGGTTGTTTAAAAACGCTAAGCTTTAGATCACCGTAGCGGGGTCCCAATTATTAATTTCTGGAATGTCTTAAATAGAACATTCTTTAGGTCGTATTACTTTCATTTGAAACACAGCTTCATTTTTTTTTTGTACAGGCATTGTGGTGTTGCAGACATCCTGTGTTCATATATTTTCACAGATTAATAAATGAGGGTATTAACAGTGATTGCTTGGGACTCTTCAAATGCGAAGTTGTTGACTGAGGGAGGAGTTTGACTGGAAGGTTAACCAGCTTCGCCCCGCGTGCCTCAATAGTTAAACATTTCATACGACTGACGCTTTTGGCGAGTTTTGTTGCCGTGTACCGATTTGCAGCTTTGCAACAAGACTTTGTTTTAAGTAGGTATCTTAAGTTTTCTACTCGTTGCAACTGCAACTTCCAATTTTTGAATAGTTGTTTTAAACAGTAAATAAACAAATCAGCTCAGGGACTCTGAGCAGAGACTGTGTAAATACCTTAGTGTTTAATGAAATCAGTCACAGCCTGCGAAATCAACCAGCTAGGTAAAAGAGCTGCTAAGCAGTGTGATACAGCGTGTTCTTTCGTCATCGTTTGGATACACATAAAAAAGGGGTTTTGGATTTAGGGGACAAATGGGAAGGGACGGGGGGTTCAGCTATTGCACAAATGGCACACATTTGATGGCAGTGAGGTCTGACATATAGTCCTTTTAATACGTGTAAATTAGATTATCAGAAGCGACATTTGATTGTAGCGTTGATAATGAGTAGCGGCAGTTTACCATCTTAAATGTGGTTAGCTAAAATGAACAATTCACCTAGCTATTTACACTTTAACACACGTGTTGTTTAAAGGGAGGTGTAATTTACAGTTTGTGGATTTTAAAAACCCAAATCAATCTTTTTTTCTGTTTGAATTATATTCGGTATGTGTAATTGCTTGTTGAAGTTGCGCATCTCCTGGAGTTAAATAAATACATCTAGGGTTTAATCAAATGTAACGTGGATGCCCGCCGTGGAGCTATGAACACGTTTAGATGTTAGAGTAATCATTTGGAAGTGTCTATATTAATTATCAGGGGTGTGTGCAATTTAAAAAATAATAATTATTGTTTGAGGGACAAAAATCTACTTTCCCCCTCCCCGTCGCAAAAAACACACACAAAGTAGAATATAACTTGTAAGGTTTTGGTTTTATTTAACAGTGAACACAAATCTAGCCTTCTGGCTTGACAGGTTCATTAAATACTTCAAGATACACAGAAGGTTCCCTGTGACCCGACCTCATCTCATCTATAACACACTTTGAGGAAATGTTCCTTTCAGCGCAGTTTGGAACACATTTGCTGGTAAATTTAATAACAAGCGTAGAACTATAATAAGCAATACTTGGGTGTTATATATATATATATATATATATATATATATATATATATATATATATATATATATATATATATATATATATATATATATATATAAGCTGAATCCAACTCCTGATGTACAGGTGTTTTACTTTGTTGCATCACAGATACGAAATCACTGCCAACTACAGTGCGCCCCCTTTATAAAGGCCCTTCATACTGCGGGTACGGTCATGGCATTTACTCCATAATGCCATTAGACTAACACTCGTAGTCTCGTTGTGAGACGGAACACAAATATCACGGTCTCTTAACTAGGGCTCCCGACTACAGCGTTATAAAGGGGAGCACTGTATTACTGCAGCTTCGTGGAATTCTGATTTACTTGACGTTCAGTCAGTTTTGATACTGCTGAACCCCAGATTGTTAAAGGACTTGTATATAACCTGTCAGGTTTCTCTGCATTCTCTACTGTTTTTTCTAACAAAATGTATGCACTATGTACAGTAGGCTGCATCAAATTCTGCAAAGACTATTATTGTATGCTTATTTTTCTAAACAATGTACAACGTTTCACAGCTATTTTTCCTCATCTAACATCTTGTCCCAAGATTGCTAACTGGAACACTGCTATATGGATTGTGCATGTCCAATAAATAAGTAATATCGCTTCTGTTCAAATCTATAATAATAATAATAATAATAATAATAATAATAATAATAATAATAATAATAATAATAAAAAAATGTAAATTACATTAAATACCATTTACCGCTTGATCCAATTGTTGTGACTTTACATTAACAATAGATATATATAATAATATCTATCTATCTATATATATATATATATATATATATATATATATATATATATATATATATATATATATATATATATATTATATGAAATGCTTTTAAACAGTAAACAGTTTTTTTTTTTTTTTTTTTTTAACTCACTCATCCCAGGGGTTTGCTTGACATGTGCGAAGTGTTATACAATATTTTAGGTGAGTATGGATCGGTATTATTATTATTATTATTATTATTATTATTATTATTATTATTTTCTACGTTTTATAGATTGCTGTATTTAAATGTCAGGTTCATCCATTAAGAAAGCAGTA
Organism: Polyodon spathula; assembly: GCF_017654505.1. Classification (NCBI taxonomy): domain Eukaryota; kingdom Metazoa; phylum Chordata; class Actinopteri; order Acipenseriformes; family Polyodontidae; genus Polyodon; species Polyodon spathula. The sequence goes on along the minus strand of NC_054537.1, from coordinate 8,563,433 downwards.
TCAGTTATTTGCTAATTTACAAAAAACGTAAATAATACTTTAAGTTTTAAACATTAGTCTGCCTTGCCAGAGGGGCTCAGGCAGCCATTTCTGGGGTTCTTTGTAACCAATAGGAGATCAGCTTTTTCCACAGCTAGCCAATCAGAAATGACAGGGTGAGACGTAAACAGTTTTTAAAATGTTTGTGCTTCGGTCCTAGACTTCAGTAGTTCAGTTTTCAGAAACTTGCATGGCTCTCTGGAAATATAGCAGGAGTGTCTTTTACCATATATTGTGATGTTCTATGCAGGCTTCAATAGTTTTATGTTAACTGCATTACGTTCAGGGAGAGGGCTGGATTAATTTTCAGTATGTTTAAATGTTTTCCATAGAAGTCCTATGGAATTTTGCACAGCAAAGCTAGTTGGTGTTAGTAGCTCTTATGCAGATTTCACAGCACATTTTTTGTATTCGTATGGTATTTACGTGCATGTAAACCCATTTCATTGCTCACTTTTGTAGCATTCCTCTGCACTAACACAATACAAATGTGCTCATCTTAGAGGTGTAATCCATTTACATTGCTACTTCCATGACGAAGAAAGCATGCATATCATTTGGCCTCAAAGATCGTATTTTGAACTGTTTCGTTTATGGAGTGAGTGAAAACATAAACTTTTATGCAGCTGTACCGAGACTCGACTGCTAATCAGTCATTCAATTGGAGTCACGGTACAAAATCGAGCTACAACAGTATTACATTAAAAGTCTTAAATAGAGTGTATATAATCTTCGTTAATAACTTTTACACTTGTCCCTGTTCCTACATAATCATTAATGTGATTTCAACAGTAAGTGTTCATACTGTAATACAAATTAAAGCTAGTTAGCCATGTATTGCAGTGTTTTGTGGCAGACTGCAAGCACCAGCCAATCAGTATGTTGGTTTCTGCTAATTTGTACTAATAAAAATGAATAAGAAATATCCAAAACCATTTGTCTATATAAATGTAATTTGTAGACCAAAGTGATTTTCCGTTTCAACGTTATTGTTTTCCATTTGAGAAGTAATTTACATGTTTTTGCATTTCATATACCTATTGATATTTATGTACTGGACTTATAATTTCAAACCATGTTGTTTAAGTAAATGCCAGTAGATTATTTATTGTTACTGGTATTTATTTTAATGAAGCAACAGTTAACGGAATTGAAATATTAAAAACGAAAGAAAAAAATACAATTTACTGTAGAAATCACATTAATGTTTGCAGAAAATGCAACAGTAGGGACCGCAATGAGCGTTACACTGACAGGAAACCAACATTTTTCAGAGCTCACGATCAGAGTCTCAGAATGGTAAAGATGAATGATGACTCGAAAAATCTCCAAAATACAGTATGTCTCGAAAATCTCAGCTAGCTGACTTCATCTTTTGTCATTGTCATTAAACCCGGATGTCCAGTAATATGCATATGTGTGGATAAAACTCCCTGGGGTCTTCAAAAAAGCGACGCGTGCGACTGGTCCATTTTAAAATATCAGTAAATCATTTAATATAAATGATACAGACGTCAAAATAAATGTGTTCCCTAGTATAATTCCTGTTGACAAAATAAGTTAATTGTCATTAAACCTGGATGTCCTGTAATATACATATGTGTGGATAAAAGTTCCTGGGGTCTGCAAAAAACATATGTGGGGAGAAAAAGAAGAAGGACATTTTTACCTTACCTTGGCGACTTCTCTTACTGTATGACAGGTATTGACTTTTTCTTCTACATCTTACCTAAGAGTGCTGGGAACTACAAATTAAAAGTGAAATGGTGCTTTTGGCTGATTTACTTTTGCTGCGCCAATAGCCTGAAAACACATAAACTGCCCTTGCTTGGCAGCTGTCGCGCTTCACTGATAACTTGGCCATTTATTTAAAATGTTCTGCCCTTTTTTAAAATCTTTTTTTTTTTTTACAGAACTGTCCCTTTAGTCATAGTCGTGCCCCTCTTACTGACTCTCCCCCACCCCCCCCCCCCCCCCCGTTACCCCCCCCCCCCCCCCCCCCCCCACTGCGGACCACTGATTTAGAGGACAGATCTCAAACCCCACTGCATTAGAGTGGCCATTTTGAAAAGAGCTTTTAAGACAGACTTGAAAGTTGTTATATGTGTAAAGAGTTGTCAGGATGTTAACAATGAAGAGAGAAATTACAGGTGCATTATATAAACAGTTGTAGCAACACGCAGGGATGTAGAACGCTGTATTTTTCAGAACCACACTACTTACTCTTTAAAACACCTAAGAGCACTGGGTGTCCATAGCACTAATTTAGTCAAGTTGTGTAAACAATAACATTGAGACTTTTGCTTTTAACTTTTTTTAATGAGGCATTTCATACAAATATGGGTTATTGACTGAGCTGCTCGTTATATGTTCATGTTTAGTAACTAGGGGCACACAGACATTAAAGGAATGTTATTAGTTTGACTTAAAAGGCATCTGATTAAGTTTAAGACTTTGCCAGTTCAGTACAGACAGGACAGATTCACAAGTCACTTATAGGGAACAGTCTGCATAGTTTAATTCATTCTGTAAAAGAAAACGTTTTATACTAATATAATGTAGAATCTCTACACTGTTTTTGTTTTAAACTATACCATTCTGTCTGGAAGTACTGGACCATGTTTTCCACTCTGCTGCAATGATAAGGCTTTACTTAAATTAATTAAGGTAAGCACAATTATGCTACAATCTCTGTTTCTGTAATTGCACTCTTAAATTACATCACACTGTCATACTCCACCTCCCTTAAACTGGGATATGTAACACACCCTAATAAGAGAAAGTGGAAAATACGTGCTGCTGATTTTTGGAACGGGTTGATATTGTTGCTAGAAGTACTTTGAGAATCTGCCCTCAGAGTAGAAGAGTATGACCATACATATGCATTATTACCACAATAGGACTGCAAATGATCTGTATGAGTATGATGTGCAATGGCTTTACAAAGCACCCTGCTGGTACAGGCAGGCCGTAGCTGTTCTGCAGTTATGATGGGAAAAGGGGTGAGGGGCGGAGGGAGAAAGAGAAAGTCTTCCATAGTCCAGAATCTCTTATAGACCTTTTAAATGAATGGAAAGCATTACATTGCTTGTTGGAATTGGGGTTCGCATTAAGTATATAAAATACTGTTACAGTTGGTGAATTTTAAATTGAATTGTAAGCTAACGATATAACATTGCTTTAGTCTTTCTTTTCTGAATTATAACTGGAATGAGTTTCTCTGAACTCCAGTCTGTGTAGCTGATTTGGAATTATCTACAGCCTGGATGTCGGAATGTGAGAACTCTGTCTGTTTGGAGAGCAAGGTTATTCAGCTGTAGTGATGTGTTAAGTATATCCTCATATTTAAAAAAATATACACTGAGAAAAATAGGGGGGATCTAAAAAATCAATTGTATTATATATATAAGGAGGAGGAGCCTTTTTTATTTAAAAGAAGCTGAACGTGCGTGCAACGTGTGATTGATCATTTGTGGATGTGAAGAGCAAACATGATGAAACTAATAAACATTAACACTGCGACTTCAGCTAACAAGCATCTGTTTCAGCTTCCATGGGTCAGTGGGATTAACCCTTTCAGTTCTGAATTATTTTCGTCCAGCTTGAGAATAAACTCCGTTATTGAGCATACATGAGAACGGGACAAATATTTAATTCATTTATTTGTACATATATTAATACACTACCTCAGACTGGGACCTAAGAGTCCCTTGAGGTTGCAATGTGATCTCCAACAGCGTATGTTAACTGCGCTAAGATAGGGCAGGACCTTGAAGGGTTAAAGCTGCACAGCAATAGATGGGAGACTTGCATATACCGCTACAAATATATATTTTTTATAAATATTTAAGCATTTTTTTCAGCAGTGGCATTTTGAAAGTAAACTGTCTTTTACATCTGTGCAGAACAAGTACACCCTTGTCAGTTGAGTCCCATCACATTTGCTGCTTTTGTTAACTATATTTACAGCTGGCACTTGTTTCTGCTGTACACTGTACATCCTCATGGGTGTCATTAATGGTAATATTTTGGGGTCAAGCTTTTGTTTTTCGTGTCGGAACTATGAAGTTTTGACTTAAGACCAGATCAAATGGGATGGCAATGACCCGCACCTTCAACTTTATATTATGAGAGCAATGAATTGTCACAGGTTTTCAACCTTTTTTTTAAACTGTACCCAGTTACAATTTTTCCTGTACTGAATGGCACAGCACTTGCAATAAAATGGAGAATAATCTGATAGCTCCCGCCCCGCACCCGCCCCCCCAGTTTAGGACAGAATAACGAACAGTAGGCTTCATTCTTAAAACTTTTAATTACAAGTATTTGGATGCACAGAATTAAAAGACAAGTATTTAGTAATCTCTCTGGAAACGGTCGTATTTGCTTTCCATTCAGCAATGTTAGTATGAATAACACAAAATAGTATGCATTGTAAATATTTTTTAAGTTTACTTCCCATCTCCGCATAATTGTGTGCTATTTAAAATGTTTACAATATAAAAAACTTTAACCTCAAGATAAAACTATAATAAACGTATTTATTAAAGTCAACATAAAAATGATCCAAAGGGCAATGTATCCATTTCAGCAAACGGCGAAGACAAATTCAACCAGCCGCTATTGCTGTTACTAAATAATAAATAAAACAAAAACCGTCAAAGTGCGAGTATTATGATTAATAATTATATTTACCTGAGCATTTATACTGTACTTCTGAAAAATGCAGAAAGATTGCGCTGCCCTGATTAGGAGGCTTTGTGGGCCAGCAGTTAAAGAAAGGGGCTTATTACCAGGAGGTTCACCTCCAAGTCTCTTTGGATTAAAGCGTCTGCTAAATGACTAAATAATATTAATAATAATTAGTATTCAATTATACAACAAGTTGAAAACAGCAAAGTTCATGAGTAGCACAGGGCGCTCTCCATAGACACAATCGCCAGACGCCTGCTTCACCCACCCTAATGGAAATCCTGTCCACTCGATCACAATCACTCATGCGTAAGTACAGACGTGATATAGTCTGTGTTTTTTGTTTTTTTTTTATCTGCAGTTCGCTATGAGCTGCTAAATAAAAATGTAGTATTTATGCACAGTGGTTTAGAGATACTGTATAATGCTATTAAAAAATTAATTCAAGATCATTATTTTCTTTACTTTCATTTTTATTTGTACATTATTGAGTCGTCCTGCATACACCTTCTGACCCTTAGAAGTGCCCCCAGGGGTACACGTACACCCGGTTGAAAAGCCTTGAACCATCACATTCACTGTGATGTGACTTTGCCTACTCAGACCTTGTGAAATCCCCCATGCTGCTCAGAGAAGAGTGAGATGTAACATGGGAGGCAGTCAAGCTGGGATGAGATGACAGAGGTTTAACACACAAGTACCATATTAGGTCAATTCCCATGGAATGTGGAATTGCTGTAACTGTGGTTGGTAGCGTAGTTCTGTTTTGGTTCATGTGCATTGGGTAGAACATGACATTTCCTTGGTCTTGTAATAAGCCAGAGAGTAACAGAGTTCACACACTGACTCATTTGCATTGGGTATGAAAGTAACAGTTAGTGACATGTGTAGGCAAGACTTGAAGTCATACTGATTCCCATTGCTTTTAAAGCTGCTTATGTCAAGCTCAATTCCTTAAATGAAGCTTTTTGTTCTCATTTGGTGTCCATACACATCTCAGTTGTCTATTAAGAATGAAATATTGTGATTTAGTAATGTCAGTGCAATTCCACTAAATCCATGAATGGACATGCTTTGGCATAACCAATATTTGGTATTGAAACACAGCACTAGTGTCTGTCTTCCCATCTCCCATAACAACCAGCTCTGAAGGAAATTGTGAAATCGTGCCTTGGTTAATGCAGGTTAAACTGGTTGGCCTCCAGTAAGGTATTGTTTCTGACCAGCCTTAATAAAGGTTTGCCAGTAAAGTGAAATGAGAGTTTACAGATAACTTGTCTACTACCTTAATAATTGTATATCCCTTCACAAAGGGTAGGCTGTTAATTCTGCCTCTGAACTAAAATATCTTTAACTCTTTCCTACCAGTGTTTTAATACACCTTTGTTTTTCATCTTGTTTGTTTGTCTTGGCAGAGTAATCAGAACTGCACGCTGTTGTCACTCTGATTGATTTGTACAAGTTGTATTGGAACACTGTTAAAGTGGTGGGAAGCTGTGAAGTGAAGGCTCGCCACAGCTTTGATTTAATGGGATCATGACACGCTCAGTAGCACAGCTTTCGGAATCCTTTGTGCTGTGGAAATAATATCCACACTGGAATGCCTCTGGCCTCACTGAAGGCCATTGGTCTTTTATAACAAATATTTTGAACTTTTTTGGTTTATAGATACTTTTGCCATTAGCCTTGAGATTTCTGTTGCAGAAAAGTGGAATAAGTGCTGCGTTAGAAATGCTGAAGTCTAAAAAAGTCACTCTGTGCTTTCGTACTGGACTTATTTGGAAAAAGATTTGGTATAAAAATTACTATTTGAAACCTAAATGTGTGTTTGGTTGCACTTGGCACGTCCATCTATACCTTGTACACACTCGCTACTTTTAAGCCGACTCTGTGACGACTTCTGTCTTTTTTTTTTTTTTGTAGTGTAAACACTGCCGTCCGTGGTCCAGTCATCCTAAAAGTGGCCTGCGCTGGCTTTGGTCTGCTTTTTGTTTTCCTGTGAAAGCTGCGGTCCCAAAGATGGCTCTCGTTTGCCACGTACACTTGTGTCAAACGCCCACATTGTCAGCATCAAACAGGCGCAGGCAACAGAAACAGGAAGTTGGGATCAAACAACAAAACCAAAAACTATCTTAGACAGAGGATTCCAAAATACTTTTATATTTGTTGTGTCTTGGGCTGGCACGGCATAAATATCCTGCTCAGATCAGTGATTAATTGTGCTGTTAGAGAGTTCGATTTGCATCATTCAGACACTTTAACCTTTTCTCTAGCAGCTTTTATTATGAAATCTTTATGAAGTTAATGGGCAGAATGTTGTTCAAACTATTTTATGTTGCAGAAAAACAACATAAAACTAGTGCAAGGTTTGCCTCCATTTTTAGTTGCAAGTTGGAGCTTTTAAATTAACACTGTGTTATCTGATCTGCATCCACTGACACCATTACTGGTAGGGCTCCCCTGTGCAAGCTGTGACAGCAGCATAGAAGAAGATCAAAGATTTGGTAATGTGCTGTATATTAAGATCTGTCAGAGTGAAGTCATTCAGAAGCAGGAAAGGCAGACAGCTTCCTTCATAAACACAATCAACTATTTCAAAATAAGGAGCAAATACCAGAGACTTTAGCAGCAGGGTACCTTTTAATATCTGCTGTTATTTTTAGTTATGAAAGTCCTCCCCCTTTGTTATGAGGAGTCTCCCCTTTGAAAATAATGTTCAAATCTTGGTTTTGAGTCTTAATTCTTTTATTTATTTATTTATAAATATTAGTTAAAACTTAAGAACTTACTTTAACATCATTCATGTTTAAATAATAACGTGTGACAGTTATTCTGTGTGCTAGATTATTTTGCTCATACATTGAGTTTCTACAATTTATCTAAACCTGTCTAATTGGTACGTTTACAGTATTGCACATTCCCAGTATATTTTAGAGATGAAAACAGGAAACGTCTAGCAGCATTGAGTACACTACCTTGTAGAACTTGGTAAATGCTACTAAAAGAACATAAAAGTGTGCATGAAACTTTGAGAAGTTTATGTGCCCTTAAATGTACTTTAGATCATGCAGCCAAAAATGCTATTTTATTGTAATCATACAGATAAATGATTACATATTTTAATGACAAGGTAACCCGTTTTAGTGTTCTGTCTGTGCTGAAGTATGAACACTCCTAAATAAATTCAGTGTTCTCTCTTATATAATGTAGCCAAGCCCCTTACTCAACTGTATATCTTATGCAGCCACTATATCTCTGGTCTAGCCTCAGGTGAAACCTGTTTAATCCCTTCTGCAGCTACAAAGGCGGGGTAGCGTCCCAGTAGAAACATGTCAGTTTAACTGCCTGTCACACCTTTTCAAAAAAAATATAAATCACCATGTTCACTAGGAGTCGGGTGATGCCTGCTTTCTTTGAATTTTAATGTACACTGAAGCACACTATACCCAAGAGTGAGAACGTGCTGTGACTGTATCGGTGTCACTGCGACACACAAACCAAATGCAGATCCAGCTTTGAGCAGTTCCAACCCAGATCTGATGAGTTCCACCTGCCCTCATTTATGAAAGGTCAGTGTTTTAGAAATAAAGGCAAAGGTTGTGCAGGGAGGGCTTTAACTTTTTTAAATTTGCTCTGCAAGGTGTTACTAATTGCTGATACTGAGGTTCATATAAAGGTTTGAAATAATCCCTTTAAATAAGCATGCACATTGTTACAGGTGCTTTAGATTTATGTGTATTAGCTTTGTCAGCTATGCACCGTCTGTTTGCCAGCACACATCTGGTGTTCTCCTAGCCCAGTACAGGTCTGGGGTACATGTTTCACTTCAAGGGAAAATATGAACGCACAATTACTTTTTTTTTTGGCAAAGCTTCACACCGAGCATCTGGAAAATGTTGTTTCTGTATATGATTTACTGCAACCCCTTGTTCTCTTACACAGGTAAAGCTCAGATAGGATAGTAAACAAAGCCCATATGTTCCTAGTAAGACTAGGCAGGTAATCCTGCCCACTGGACTGCATTGGGTACTGTAGTGGAGTGTCCCAAGGCAATATGTCTTGTTAAGGAAAGTAAAGAAAGCCTTAGGAATCGCTTATCAGTTTTGCTGGAAGTTTGGTTTCTCGTGGGAATGTGCTTATAATAAAATGCCTGTAATAATAGATACCTGTGGTAACTAACCGCTACAATACGAGGAATGCTAATAGAAGGTTCGGTGTGTAGAAAAAGAGAAATATTGTGTGTTCATGTTATATCACCTTGTAAAGGTGGAATGATGTGTGCTGAACCCCATAACAGGACATTGCAGACATTGGTCCCTGCTGAGAGCTGTGACATGGGTCGGACAGAGTACCTTTGGCCTAATGATTTCACATGAACCAGGTCCCTTTGTGATAGCAGGGAGTTCTGATTTCACATGAACCAGGTCCTGTTGTGATAGCAGGGAGTTCTGATTTCACATGAACCAGGTCCTGTTGTGATAGCAGGGAGTTCTGCTGGTTGGTTGTCTTACTAGCTGGCAATTAGTTTAAGCATTGCACATTCCAGTATAACTATTGGCTTAAAAGTGGCTTGAGTCATTTAAGTCATTAAGTCATTTATTTTTGCAGCCCTTTACATGCTTGAGAAGAAATGTATGTATGATTCATTTATGCTCCTGAACTGAGAAATGTTGGTTTCATCTCAGTAGAAGCTGCTCCTTCCAGGTACTACAGGGTGTGAATAGGTAAAGGAAAGACTAAACTGTCCAATGTCGTCCAACAGGCATGTTTTTTTGCATCCCTTCTGTTGCAAATAAATCACTAAGCACATGTTTAAAAAGGAAAGGGAAGCTCATCATGTTGCTGCATTAAATCTAATGCCCTTTATGTTGCTGTTTCCTTTGTAAGATTTAAAAGCTTTACCTCTGCCAAAAGTTGAAGTTAAAATGAATTGTTTTGAGTGCTTTTAAGAGTGCAGATCAACACTAGTTAACATTGATTTCATGAATACTACTGTATTGAAAGCCCCAGATACTTCAGTTTGCTTGGAACATACGTATAATAAAATGTCTCCTACGTGCAAAAGCACAACTCAAACTGACAGTTCAGAATGATAGCGTGGCAATGATCTCAGCAGGAATTACTGTATTACAAGTCTTTTGTCTCTGGAAAGATTACACATTGCATTACTATCATGTTATCCCTGTACTGTAAAATGCTTTATGTGATGTGCTGCCATCACTATTTAAATTGTATTGCAGCCGAGAACTGGATTTTTAGTATAGTGTTAAAAATAAAAAAAAGACTTGGTTGCTTTTGTTAACTCCCATTTTTCATTTTCATAAGGTGCAGGCACTTTCCATTAGATATCTTCATTTGTACAAGTATATCATAGATTTAATACTTATCTCTAACACTGGGTTGACCTTCATGTATAAATTCAGTGCTACTTAAGATTAGTTTTTCTGTGCTTGATCTGAGCCAGCCCTCTCTACTAACAACCAAGTCAGGTTGAAGTGGGGTCACAGGGGGTGGAATGAGGCCAACCCTTTAACACTGTACTGGTTATGAGCGCTCTGCACATTTTGTTTCTGTAATTGGGGTTCTTTTAAGTGTTCTTTGTAGATCTGTTGCATGTTGCTTACTAAGGGCTGCTTTTTTAGCAACATGACACAAAAGGTTTTAGAAACTGAGGTGGCAGTGGTACTTTTGAAGGTCACTTTTATCATTTCCTCTCCTTACCAAGATTTTAAAGCAAACAGGTTTAACAGCAGTGATGTAGAGTGACTTGGAGAGATTCAGTGCTTTTTTTTCCAGCACTGGACTCCTCAACAAATTTGTAGACATCACATCGCCACTGTTCAGTAGCTATGGTATTAATCGATATTCTTCATTATTGCAGAGCTGTCTGGCATTGTCAGTTCTGAGGCCAATTGTGTGCATCTGGGCCTATAATTATCAGTGAAGAGCTTGTATAAGTATATCACAGCTTAGGATATTAAAAGTGTGAAAGCATGACCGAGACTCACACATTCTTAAGTGTTACCGGAGATGATTTTGTCAGTTTTCTGATCATGCTTTGTCAGCTGCACAAAGTTATAATGCAATTATAGGCCCTATGCAAAGATATATTATCAGGATGAATACAAAAAGCTTTGCAGTACAAAAATACCAATAACTAATCAGTGTTGCTGTGTGCTTCAGCAAAGTGTTTTATCCTTTTACCATTTTTGTATTCCTCCAGACAGGCTTTGCCGATGCACTTGCTTCAAAATATGGTACTGTGTGTTGTAAATTTAGTAAAATATGCAGGTGACCAGGATAAGCCCTAGATAAGAGAGGTGCTCAGCTAAGAGATCCCAGTGCTGTGTTTGTCATTAATTGGTTTATAGAAGCTGGTGACTTGAGTGACTGTGACTCCGACTCCCCAGCCCTTAAGCTGCGAGAACATGAAGCCACTTCTTCAGGAACAGTGGCTTGAAACCTGATTCCAGGTGACCGGGAAACCTAGCTTGAGGCAACTTTGCTGTGTCAAACCCCAAGTCTCCCCTGGTGTGGCCTGAAACTAGAACCAAGTTCCAAGCCTCAAAGTGGCTTCTTGTTCCTTCAGCTTTACACAAACACTAAGTTCCAGTATGTTCTGTATTGTAGTAATGCACCAAGTTCCACTATGCTCCTGTGTTGTAGTAATGCAGTAAGTTCCACTGTGTCTATGTTGTTGTAATGCACTAAGTTCCGCTATGTTCTGCATTATAGTGATTCTGTTATCGCAGTGTGCCTGAACCGATCTTCTGATACAATTACAAATAAATGAATAGAAATGGCAAAGGCAGCTGTTGGTCATATCAACCCCTTGTCCCAATTTTATCTATTTTTAACACTGATAAGTACAGGAAGAGCAGGAGAGTGCAATCAGGAGTTGTGGGAGGGATGTTTCCTTTTACGCCCTGCCCCAGTTTGTAGGATTAATTAGGCAGCTAAACTCCTGGCTTTATTTCAGTAGGCAGATAATCCCATTGTGGTGCCAGGCAATGCGTTTATCTGCTTCTAACTAAAACCAAGGTATGCTTAGTCTGCCTGCAGTGACATGATGATGTCTTTTTAAAGAACAGGAGAAGGGGAAGCAATTCTTGCTTTAGAAAAAATGTCACTCCCTACGGAAAATACCCACGTTTACTTTTCAAAGTTCAGGAGCCACCGGGAAGCTTGGCTGGCACCATAGTTGTTGATGGCAGTGTTTTTGATAACTTTCTAAGGCTCTCTGACTGACGCTGCTGGCTGTGCAATTGGGTTCATTCTCAGTCCTACCGTTCCTGCTTATATTGTGAAACTGTCAACAGCCTGGGGCCAGATTGCATTGGGGAGCAGCCAGGCAAACCTGATAATTGAGCCTTTTCTGCAGGATGTGAACCCTGATCTCACATTATTTTATTTATCGTCGTCCGTACTGCTGAGCAAAAAGCAGGACAACTGAATATATTTCTCAGAATGAGGACGTTTTCCAGCGACACAAGGAAAGGCCAACTGTAGCGATGATAACATTCTGCTAACTTGACGGTAAATATAATGAATAGTTACACAGACGAGATAAGCAAGGGTGTGATAACAGTACAACACACTGCATTCAAGAAGGGGGATGATAATCTGTGTTTATTTACAGTGCAAGATTCCTAGATCACTTCTGAAAGTCACTGTTATTGTCTTTTTTTCTTTTAAGTTAAGGCTATAAAAGCATGTAATTAAGTTGACCAACTGCAAGGCAATTTATAGGAGCAATAAAGCAAGTACCCAACGGTAATTTCTATGAAAAATTCAAGGCTCTCAAACAGGCATTTAATAAATAGCCCAAGGGAATGCACTGAAAATGTGGTCGGTCTGACTTTACCAGTATTCTTTTTCATCGTCACTGTCATCCCAATCATCAAAAAATGAAGATCAAAATAAATGTCAGTACTGTTTTTGTTTACCCAGCTTGCTTGAAATAACTGATTTTGATTTAGTGCTCCAACTGGGTAAAATAAATAGATCAGATAGCTGTTTGCATAAGTCTTTCAGGGCGTACGATGGCATCTAAAGTACATACCCAAACTCTTCATATTGTTTTAAGCTGTACTATGCCCCTCATATGTTGTTGTTGGATATTATTATTATTATTATTATTATTATTATTATTATTATTATTATTATTATTATTATTATTATTATTATTATTATTATTATTAATACTAAAGCAGACAAAATGGCAGTCCAATATCAGATACCCCCCTGAGGTAGCTGCACAAAAAGGGAGGCAGTTATAGCTATGGAAAAAGTCTGAAAAGATATTTCAATCCTGCTTGGGATAATGAGTATGTTGTTTTTGAACAATCCAGGGGTGGAACGCATGGTCAGGTAATGAAGCTATTAAAATCTACAGTGGCCAGAGATTATGCTGAGAATATTAAACATGTCTGAAGCAGAAAAGGAGATGCCTTGTAAGAGAAGCGATGGAAAACAGAGGGTCAGGGGTATGTCGGCATTTGTAAACTTGGAGCAAAACACACAGAATGATCTCAGTCTTGCCTACACTACAGTTTGGCAAAAACTGTTACAATTTACAACAGGTATCGTCTTTAAAGAAATCACCCCAAAATGTGGTATTACAAAAAAAACATAGGTGATTCAAGAATCATTCTTTTTGATAATTATGAGGGGCAATTACAGCTATGGAAAACATTTTGCAGCACTCTACAGAATTAACCAGTTTTGCTTCATAAAGTTGAATGAAACCTGCTGAATTATGTTACATTAACATATTGAATTACACACCGCTCTGTAGTTTTCCATATACTTAACGAAAAACTATAACCTGTTATAGTGCGGAATCGGTTATAACACGGAAAGGTTGTGGCTCCCATTTCCCGCATCATGCAAACGTAGGGTGAACGTTCCAGATATACAGTACGAAGCATGGCATACAGCAAAAAATGTCAATCTTTTGTTCAAATGAAACTCGATGCAATGGGCAAAGTATGAAAAGGTGAAACTCAGGCAGCAGTTTCAGAAGATATAAATGTTACAGAATCTGCATTGTGTGGATGGCTAAAAGACGAAGACAAACAAAGAGGTTTTCTTGATAAGACTGACTCCAAAGAGGCTGTTTTAGGGGAACAAAATGCGCTGCGCTAAAGACAATGAATTATACTCTGCTTTATTCGCTTGGTTTCTGCAGGAACGTCAACAGGGATAGCAGGGACATGAAAGCATATAGGGGGTGCAAACATCAGCGCGGGCAGAGCCGAGAGAGACAAGCGGCTGTGTGAATGTGTTGCTGTGAGAGTGCAAAACTGTTTGTTGTTTTTGAACAAGGGCCGGGAATAATCGTTCAATAAACCGTGGATTCGAGTACCTGCAAATTGTGTGTGTCACCTTCCTTCATTTTCCACCGTACACTACAGTATTAATTTTGCTTGTGGGCATGTAAGTCATTTCGGGAACAAAAATGCCAATGTTTGTTTATAAGGCGAAACACAAGTAACACGGTCTCCTAATTATGGACCCGACAACAGCATTATAACGGGGTAGCACTGCATATTGAATTCCTGGAACACCTTGCCCAAACCGGTTCGATTTGTGATGAAAATTGTTCTGGACTTTGTATGAATACAATCTGGAGGTATATGAAGGCATCTGTGTGTCAAGCTTATTTTTTTACACATGCATACTGTGAATACACTGTGGTCATAGCAATCAATGTTCTAATGTTACCCAGAGCTTTAATTTTACATTTACTGCTGTGGTGTGGATTATACAGCATGCCACTGACATGCATGTAACACATGTGTTCAGCACTTTACAGAATTCATGTAAGCTGATATTTTGTATAACTTAGATGTTTGAACCTAAAGGTGATGGCTAGTGAAGATATGAGTTGTTACTTACGATTCCCACAATGGCCCTAATGTAATAAGGTAAGATAGGGTACACATTGTTACCACTACAGACAAAAACACACTAAAGAGACTTACCAGCACTTTACCAAGGTGGAAAATGGGACTGATTTTTTAGTTTAAACAGTGGATATTATTATTATTATTTATTATTATTATTATTATTATTATTTACAAGTAGCAACAGTGTTTCAGTGGGACAGGAGAGCAAGTCATTCAGTGAAAGGTGTTTTTTTCCAGTCAAATACTGTATTTGTTATTATTGTATTGTTACTGAAATATTATTCTGGATATATTTGTTTGTGCTAATATTTTTATTTCATCAAAGGGCCTGTTTTTGGGACTTTGGAACACCCCACTCCTATTGACTTGAAGCTCAATGATTTCCTTTTTTCCTGTCATGAGCTACACTATGAGCAATATTACCACCTCTTAATAATGTCAGCAGGTTTACTGATCTCTCTAGTCACTGACCCGAGGTAATATGAGAAAAGGCATTCAAATGAGATTTGCTTGGGAATTAGTCCCAGAATGCTGTGAGTCCTGCAAGATTGTTTAACTAGTTAACTTCTGGTTCACAATAATAGAAAGGGACTGTTTGAGTTTCAGATCTTTACTGTCTGTGAGCCACTAACAGTAGCAGTCTTTGTTCCAATGTCAGTGTATAGAGCCATTCCAATACTTCAATCAAGGCACATGTACGAATGGTTGAGAATTTGCCCCCAAGGAACAGCTTTGTTTAAGCTGTTTGTTTAACATTACATTGAATCTGACCTATGTAGCACTGTGCTATTTTAATACCCCGCTTTGTAATTGCTTTGCAATAATTAATCACGATGCCACACACAGACATCGCTTGTAGCCTGTACTGTATTAATTGTGTCGCAGAAGTCTACCAGAAGCCATAATAGTAGTACAGCATTTCATATTAGATTTTGAAATGTCACATTTTTCAGTTTTTCATTAAGAATATGGGAAAACTATATACCAGAGCTGTACCCCTATATTTCAGCTTATCTGCTGTGTTTGAATTGTAAACCAGCAGCCTGATTGTTAGCCTTTTTCAAACCAGAATGACATAACTGGTGTAAATGAGTTCTGGGACATGCTCCTTCTCACTTTCTGCTACAAAATCGCACCTTACAGCATGACCCAAACAAACATGTCCTTGCCAGTACACTGTTGTAATTCCCAGCATTGATATAGCATCGGAAGATCTGCTGTGCTGCAGTGTAAAACAAGGCTGGAATGATTGCATCGTATTTGATTCAACACCATGTTTTTATTTGTGTTTTATAAACATTTACCTATTCTCCAGAAAGTTGAGGAAAGCACATCACTATGTCCCTATTGTGGCAGTTTAGAAAAAAAAAAATCTGTCAAATGTATGTGCTGGAACAGAACAACAGAATTCCCTTGACATGCAGCTGGGTCGGGTTAGATGAATATATTTTAGACGAGAGGTGTCTCTGTGCCGTGTGAAGTCTAAAGATAAATCGAGTTGACTACGAAAGTGAGACGAATTGATGTCATGGCATATGAATTGTAGTTTTACTTGAGAGGGTTTGTCATGTCAGTTGTTTTAAGGTATTGTTTTAGTTTTTAGTCATGCAAACATGCATTTTCATCTGTTTATCACCACTTTTGGAAGCATGCATAGTATATATTGCATACTGTACTCTTACATTCCTAACCTGTATTTTGCAGCTGTACCCAGAGCTGACATCTTTAGATACAGTAAATTGAACTGACATGTTATTTTCTGCATTAACATACTAAAACATGAAGTACTGTATCTGTACTTTACCTTGGGAATGCAGCTTTCCACTTTCTCATTGAGTAGCTTACTGTATGCGACTGTAAAGAGACAAATCAACTGCTGAAACCATTGATTGCTTCAAAACTGCTATCTCTGCAAGCTTAAGAATAATATGCTGTATTGTGTTTTATATACGAAGCTATCGCACACAGTGCAGCTTATTCTGGAGTTCATAACCTTCTGCTTTGTTTCAAGCTTCCAAAGGCGGCATGCAGTTGTAAAATCAATTTTACAGTGTGGCATTTGTACTGCCTGTCCATCGTTCTCAGTACTAACCTGCATCTACAGTTAATAAGATGAGACCAATTAACAAGAGTTTGGTATCTCTGTCAGGTAGCACGTTTTAGGCAGGCCATTGTTCCTGATGACTGTTTCACCCAAATGCAGTAAACTGGATTTCTGCAAAGCAGAACGCAGACAGGAACTGCTGACATATGTGATAGAGTGTGCTGAACAGTAAAAACACAGAGCAGTTACTGGAAATCCGTTACGCAATGTGTGATTGTGGAAGCAAAGAAAAGTTGTTTTTAATAAATGTTATTGTCATTTGGCATAATGTTGCTGATTCTTTGGCAAGATGTTTTCAATGTTTTGTCAAAACGATCTAACTGGTTTGAAAAAGGTATTCTATTTTAAATGTTTAAATGCAGCCATTCTTAAAGGTTAGATTTGATCTTGCAGGAGTCTCCCCCACCAGGGTGTTTTTTTTATCCACTTATTTAATTGCATTACAGCTCAGAACAGCTTTGTGCAGAACCCTGGGAATGGCTCCCTAAGTCTTTTATCATTTTACCACAGAACTTAATGGTATAACAAGAAAGAGATTCACCAAGAAACTGTTCTTTAAGTTTTTAAAAGTCATAGATTATTTACCTCAGAATTTATGATGCATATGTAGTAGTATATAACTTTGTTGTTTTCAATCAGAGAATGTAGTTTTCTTTATTATTTGCTCTCTGTTAAGTTGATACTGTGAGTATTTATAATTTGTGAACCACCAAACCACCCAGTAGCTACTGTAGGATTCATCTATTTTTGCCGCACTTTTAAAGTTATGCTAGTTTTGATCCGTTCTAGCCATTTTTTCTGTATTACCTTTTTAAATAATAACAGCTGGTTTGCAATATACTGTATTAAAAATTCTTATCTTGTTGATGTAATAGAGGTGCTCATATTTTTTTTTTTTACCACTAAAAAATAAAGGGGAAGCGTCAACATTTTATATTAAAATGAAGTATTGAAAACATTTGTACTTGTAATCAAAGTGTTACTGTGTGTAGGGAGGCAGAAGGTGTGGTCTGCTTCCAAGCAGTCAAGGTAAAGTGCTGTGTTAAACCTTGTGAGTTGTGTTTGGGTTACAGGTAAACAGCTTAGCTGTCCTGCTTCAGTTAGGTTCCAGACGGTATAGTTAGTGCTCCAGAGAAGGAGCTAGGCGTTTGTTTGTTTTGTTTAATTTATTTGATTGGTGTTTATTAAAAGTGAGCGTCAGCGCTTAAATCAATTCCATTTCTGTGTCCTGGGTCTACTTTGAAAGGGGCAATGAACGTGAAAAGTGAGTGGATCATTTAAAATATATATATATATATATATATATATATATATATATATATATATATATATATATATATATATATATATATATATATGACTAAAAAAAAAACGGTGATGCGTTTGTACATGGATTGGGGTGTATACTATATTTGTATACTGTGTCAGGCAAACGTTCTAGCATTATAGTAACAATATTACTTGGCTACTATTTCAATTGCTGTCGTGTTAAACTCACGAGACATAGATATGAGTAGTTTAAGTGACTGTATTTCTGATTTTTTGATATATTTTCCTGTCTTTTTTTTTTTTTTTTTTTTTTGCTTGAAACCATCTATTAGGCCATACAGTGCATGTTGGCCTCGCTTCACTCAGAGCTTGACATGCAAAGGTACTTGATGAAAATCGAGTCATCTCAAAGAGTTAGTACATTGTTTCTCCTCTTCTCTGCATCCTTTCCCAGTTGAATGTGCTCTTTATTTTGCATCCCAGCTACCCTCCCTGCCCTCTGCAGTGCCTTTCTCAACACGCAGCATTGCACTCTTCAAAAACCAAGTGGTGAGAAACCCTAACAAGCTGACACAGCCATCAACAGGCTTGTGTAGCCATTTGTTTATAGGGCAGCAAGCATTGTAGTTTAAAGCCCTTTCAAAGTTCCTGTCTCCACGTTCAATGACCTCTTGGCACGTTGTTTAATAACCCCAGCATTGTACTGCATGTATTTAGGCTTTCATTTTAGCTTCATTGTTTTGTTGCTGAATTAACACATGACAAGAAGTGCCCTGGAGAATATGTTTAGTTCAATAGAGCAAAAAGACAAGAAGAACTACCCATTTATACAAGTGTCACAGTAGCACATCCTCACCGCAGCTGTAAATACAAAATTAGAGCTGTCAATATAATGAAAAGGTACATTACCATGACCTACAACTCACTTATGTACTTGTAAGAATATTCTGTGGCAGGAGGACAAGTTTGTCTGTATTTCCCCCCCAGATTCTGATACTCAAAAACGTGTCCTACATATTTCCTAACCACATTCCAGGGCAGAATTAAAAAGTCACTCTTTTGCAAGTAATGCTCTTTCAAATGATATAGTTGAAAGTACAGTAGATACGAAGGAAAATACATAGAGCCTTGTATCTTTTTTGGAACTTGAATAACCTCCTTGATGCATTGTGCTAGATTTGTCTTCTTTCATTCATTTTTAAAATGTACATTAAAAACACAAGTGCAATTGATATCAGCTGTGTTGGTAGCCAGCGTGCATGAATGAAATGCTGGAAGTGTGTGTAAATGCAGTCTTTACATTAGAAGAAATATAACTTGCAGACAAAAGGAATGCATCTTCAGCTCAATGTCTGTTACATGAAGCAATGCAGCATGCAGTAGAATATAGGATTGCGCTATTCTTTTACAGGGTTTTCAATTGTAGGTCAAATCCCAAGATGCAGCCTATGCAGTAATATAGACTTCATTGAAAACTTACACTAAATGCACGGGAGTGAGATCTGTGTGAAAGTGCTGATCTTACAAACGCATGTCTGCATTGAGCTGTAGTGCTGTTCAGACTAGAACCTTTATTTTTCCCTCTCTCTCCAGATCATAAGCCCGAAGCACTCCCAGAGCCCGCAGCCTGGTCCTGGAGATCAGGCCGAGCATCAGTTGGTCGTCTCGGAGGAGTCATTGGAAGTCATGTCTGAGGAAGAGGTCCCAACTGCTTTCACTAGGGGCAGCCGCTCAAGGGCAAGCCTCCCGGTGGTGAGGTCAACCAACCAGACAAAGGACAGATCACTAGGTACTGTGCGTTTCAAATTCCAGTAACATCAGCCCTTCGCTTTTTCTTTCACCTTCACCATGGGTGCTAAGTTGTACATAATGCAGTATGCTTTTGTCCGGTTCCGTGCACTGTGCAGACCCTGTCTAATGATCTTAAGTGTGTCTGTTATTTTTACCCTTGGTTCAAGTTACACCTAAGCAATAACACTGAGAGATGTTTTTTTGGTTTTGCAAGCATACATTTTGTTTCCCATGATACAAATACAACTATGACTACTACAACTGCTAATGCTTTGTTTGTTTAGCACATATTGTTTGATCTGGAAATGTTAGTAATGAATCCTGTTTTTATATACTGGTGAAGCATTTTCTTTATTTGAATTTAGTCAATTACAGTATGCATATGGAAGTGTTCATTTTCTCTTCTGCCAAGGCTGAAGATTAGGGAAAGCTATCGTATACAATTAATTACAAGCCAGCTTGTATATTCAAATTAAAGACAAGCTCTGGCTCAGATTAGAACACTCATGTCAACCATTGGCTATTTCTGTCTCTCCCTTACACGCACACACACACATCTCCTATGCACAGATCTGCAAACACACCTAAAAACACGCAGTCCAAACTGGACTTGCCCATCTTTATGCTTAACAAAGTCAGTCATCCAAAAAAACACTGATTTTTTTGTTCTTTTGTTTCAGTCAAGCCCTATTAAAAGTGGCCTTTGCATAGTTGATTGGCTGCGTTGATGCATTTTGTTTCCTTGAGACATCCACAAACTGGCAAGTCAAATCATACTCTTAATGTTTTGAGCAAAAAACAAAAACAAAACAAGCACTGGAATTTGCCACAGTTGCTAATATCAGCAGATGCAAAACAGACTAGCTTAATGTTGAACTTCTAAATATATGTTAAGAAAAATATAGGGTTTGAGTACTCTGGCTCTTTAAAGCAGGCACGCTGACAGCAGCACAGAGATGGACAGGTACGGTATGAACAAGACATTCGGGCGCAGATGTTGGAAACTGCAACACACTGCTTTTTATTGTTTCTAGCATTGATAAAACCCTATTAACCTGCTGGTAAGGGTATTCTAATGATCAAAAACCTGGCGCCCTATAGGTGCTCTGCAGATAGTTTTGTATGTTTGAATATTTCCTTGGATAGGGCTTGATGCACTGATTCTAAAGCTACTTTTCAGCCCACACACAATGTTAGGCAGCAGAGAGGGGCAATGCTCGTTACATTTCAAAGAAAAGCCAAACCGTGCCAGCTGTTGGGTGGAGGACAGCTATTCAGTATTCTGTGTGACTTCTTTAATAAACTCATCAAGACAAATAAGCAAGGGAGAGGTAACTTTTAATTGCAGTATAACTTTTTATTTAAAAAGGGCAATTACATGCAACATGATATTTGTTTCAGAGAGGCTTCTGAAGGCAGCAAAACCATTGAGCAAGCCTCTGCTAGGTGTGTATGGGGTATTGTTACAGGCACAGGCTAGAGTTTGGGTTTCGTTATCATGCGGAATGTTGTTACAGTATTCTACTTTTAGTTTAACGGTATATCTGTTGGTTAAAAGAAGTGCACTGCATGGATGTTAGAGTTAAACATAGGCTGCATTTCCTCTTTCAGCTTGCATGTTTTTGTAGGATGGTGCCACTTTGGAGTAACTGTGCCTCAGCACACACCGATGCCTTATGTACATCTGATTTTGCATGATCCTCAATAGTCTCCACTCTCATTCTTACACAAGTTATGCTGCTTCATTTACCCCGTGAATATTTTTGATTTTGTATGTGTTTTTGGCCTAATTCCACCTGGTTGACTGCTGTATAAAAGCCATTTCCATTTTTTGTCCCCATGTAACGTCATACCCACTATAAGGATGCTTCTGTTTTTTTCGCACAGGCTCATCCGGCCTCCCCCTCTTGCCTTTCCTCTGATTTTTTGTTTGCTGTGTCGTATTGTTCCTTTTCACTTTCTAAACGCATTTCAGAATTTGCTTTGTTTATTTTTTTGGTTTAGTTATTTTCACGCTTGTGTCCGCTATTAAAAAAAAAATAAAAACGGTTATCTTCTTTGCAGTCGTTTTAACGTTCCATGAGCTGCAGTGTCTAAAACAATACCCCGCCCACCCCAACCAACGCGATTGGTTGGAAACGTTACCGCTGTGTGAATGGAGTAGGTAGACACATGCAATGCGTTCCACCTGAGCACCATATTGTGTTTGGTTGGTCATACAGTTACCACAACCTAATATATTACATAAGATGATCCAGATTCTATTCTACAGAGGATACTGTATGACTCTTAATGGAGAGCTGTGTTAATTTCCTTGAAATGAGGCTATCCAAGTAATCCACAAGCATAACCTCCCCCCACCCCACCCGATACTGAGTGAGCTCTGAAGAATAATCCCCTTAGAAGTGGTTGCATAACTTCACAAGCCACCAAGGGAAATTTAAAAAAGAAATGGGTCAATAATTGTTATAAAATCTAATGGTGTAACTTTAAGGTGAGTGATTGAGTAAGACACTGCTAGTGATAATGTGTTTTCAGCAGTGGCAGCACTTGCTAAATTTAAACAGGAACTGTTATCGATTTACTCCAGTCTTAACTGGAAGAATCGCACAAAGTAACTAGGGTGCTATCAGGATTTGCTGTACTGTACATTTCAGCCCAAAATTTCAATGTAGCTGACATTTAAACTTTAAATCCCCTCGACTTTATAGAGTAAGCCATGGATCTGTGGCAGCAGATTCAAGTTTCAGAACAATTTGGACAATAATGATTCTGGGATATACTGTATTCTGGAGGTGGATTACAATGTTATCAGTTCATCCTTAATCTGTTTGGGATCTTGGCAGGGGAGGGTTCCTAGATTAGATAGAGCGAGTGTCAATCACATAGTGGTTGTGTGTTTTGCCGTTGCTGCTTGAAAGTGAGTCGCTTTGTTTTGTGGTGTAAAATGATATCATCTCCAAACTAGACAAATGTGTTTACAGTAAAAAAAAAAAAAAAATGTGGTTGAGACAGGGGGGCTGGGGGTTAAAAAAAACCCCTGAGAAAACACTTCAAATCCTTTCTTAAAAAAACTAAACAAACCTTTTTACTTCAAACGTCAGGCTCATCGTGTCACATCAGAAAACCCTAACGTCACGAACATTCTATAGGCCCATGATGCAGCACATTATGACAAGATAAAAGAACGCCTGGCCGTGTGTCGTTACACTAACCAATCTGTTGCTTTATTCTCTCGCAGGTGTGCTTTATCTGCAGTATGGAGACGAAACCAAACAGATAAGGATGCCAAATGAAATAACGAGTGGGGACACAATCCGTGCCCTCTTTGTAAGTGCCTTCCCACAACAGCTCAACATGAAAATGTTGGAGTCTCCTAATGTAGCAGTATACATCAAGGATGATGCACGGAAAATGTACTACGAACTTGGTGATGTAAGGTACGCGAGTACATTTGAAATTTTGTTTTTTAATGAATACAGAAGCCTTTTCAGATTGATGATTGCTCTGAATGACATGTGTCGGCAGAGAAAGAAACCTGTAAATAATTTGCCCTCTCTCATGCACATTCAAGGTCTTCTGCCTTGCCTAAATACTGGATCATTGCTAAATCTTCTTAAGCAAGCCCTGAGACTGCACTGCATTTATTGTGTGAATTTCATTTTTTTCTCGGGCAGTATTTATGTAAGGAATTGTTTTCAGTCCAGCGGGTTCATTTTAAATAGTACTTTTTCTTCGTAAATGATTAATTGGAGTCATGTCTTGTTTTTTCCCATTATCGTAATCATAGCTAATACCAGTCTGAGGGTGTAGGTGGTACACTTATCTATTCTTACATGGACAAGCTCAGTGACAATTATCTTCCCAGGGTAGGCTGGAGATGTCTGTCTTGTTTCACTGGATAATCCACCACTCGCTGCAGGCAGCCCATGCAAAACATGTAGGCAGTGCATGAGAGAGAGTTTAGTGCTCTGATTTAATTTGCTTTTGGAAAGCCTGACTATAGAAACCTTTGAGAAAGAACCATGTGTTCCTTCTATTCTTTCAGCTGTTCATTTGCTTAATAGAAGTTTGATAAGGGTTAGCACGCCTAAAAAAAAAAACTTTATGAAAAGATTTTCTTGGAAATAAAACCCGGCTGGTTTCAAGTCCTAGACACAAAAAAATAAAACAAACGACAAAACAAAATACGAAGCAATGCAACCATTACAAATGCAAAGGAATCAAACTGAAATTAAACAAATAAACAAAACAAGTTGTGATCTTGCCACGGCTGTAGCATTGCCATAGTAACCTGTGATGTCTGCTTTTGTCAACATTCACATGGGGTTTGGCAACACAGGTAACATTTTATCAATCCAGCACGAAACAGTTTCAGTTCTTCCTTCCAGTTCTTCCTCTGCTTGTGGCATTAGTTTATATGAGAGGAAAAGGGGGGTTAAAATAGAACACTGTAATATTAAAGTTTGTCTTTATGAGAAAGAAAGACGTGCTTAGGGATTGTATGAGCATGAGATGTGATATTTCTAATAAGAAGTAAGCAGGGGCTACATGTTTCTGCAATGAAATAACAAGCACATTTTTAAGAAATGTACAAGAATACCACTGTCTTTGTGTGAAGTACTAATTTCCAAGGAGCTGTGAATTGAGACAATAATCATTACCACTGTTTATACAGGGACCAATATTTCATTTAAAGCATGGCCAAAAATCCATTCTAGCAATCCTTGAAATATGTTTGTTTCAAGTGGGTGTTTAACGATCTAGTGCATTTATTTCCAGACTGGTGCGATTTCCCTGTGCTGTGCCAGTGTGTGACGAAGGGGGAAAGGAAGTCTGTGTTTGATGTTGTGCCGAGGGTTGGGTTTCATGCACTGCTGCATGTTCTGGCTGGTTAGGTTTCCCTTGCTGTTGGTTAATATACGGTTAGTAAGAAGGGACCAACCCTCCTAATGCTTCAGTATACTTCACTTTTAAAATTTTTTAAAAAGGCTTCCGGCCGCACCTGGAATAACTGTACACTGGCAAAAAACCAGCAGCTTCTCTGCTTATCAGTTCCAGTCATTGACAGTAACATACACTCCGAGGGAAACACAATGCAGTTACAGCCTCCCTTTCAGCTGCTGCTGCTTTCTCCAAGGCTAGTCTCTGTTGTTAAGATTAGTTGATGCCCAGTCTGAGCATGTCTAGCTGGAAGGTGAAACAAAGCTCTGCAGAGGTTCATTAGTATCTCAATGCTGACATCTTGATTTCATAGCTCCTTTTTTAATTCATTTTTTTATTTTTTATCTTTTTTACAGATTTTCTAATGTTAGAATGATGTTTTGTAATGATCAGTCTGATTCAGTTGCATTTAAATGTAGCATTGTCTTATTAGTGACTGTTGAAACAACTTTCTGCTCTTCAGGACTGTGAAGGATGTAAAACAGCAGGATATTTAATGCCTAGTGCTTTTGTGTTTGTTTTTATGTCTGTGTTTAAGTCTAATGGGACAGAGGTACTGTTAATTGTTAAGAGTACTGGTGTAAGTACTGCTATACCAACTTTTATATTTTAGTATCTGAATAAAGCCTCTTAGTTGTTTGCTACAAAAAAAAAAAAATAATTCAGTGACTCTATTTAGAATTTTAGTTTTTTTTTGCTTACCTTGAGCATTACAAAACTTAATCAAACTTTTTGTGAGCGAGGACACGAGAAGACTGCCAGCAAAAGTGCTTTGTGTGTACTTTGGGGTTTGCCTTTCTATTCCCTGTATTCTGTGGCTGCGTTAGATTTGATGCCACCTGAGTTGAGGATTACAATACTGCACAATACCTCCACACTCGCTCACAGCCATGCGGCACGTTGCTAGTCAGAGGTGGATGTATAAATTGTTCTCGTTGAAGCTGGAGGTTTTCCCTGAATTGAAGCCATGCATTTTTGTGACACTTGACCTTTCCTCCTCCTACATGTGCCTGATTAAAGTGTAGGCTATCAAAAATGGCTCAAATCAAGCAGCTGTCCTCCTCTATAGTTATTGATGTCCTTGATTCCAGGAACATTACAGACCATTCCTGCCTGAAGGTTTACCACAAGGACCCTGCCCATGCGTTCAATCACAATCCCAGACCTGCAAACGGAGACGTGAGGGTGAGTACGATGGAGGCCTTCACTAATTACCAAACAACTCTTCTATTTTACTGTTGGTAAAATTATTATTTTCTTGCTGTATTCTTTTTTTTTTCTTTTTGATTTGACTTCTTCTGGACTGTATTTATGTAAATGCTTCTTTAATCCTTACTGTATTTCTTTAAATTGCATTCTCTGTCTATTTAGGCTCTTTTTGGCAGCATCCTATTTCCATTTGTGATTGTTGGTATATGTGCTTTTCACAAACAAAGTCTTTCGTTTCATTGTTATGATATATACAGTATAATATCCTCTAGCCACCTGACTGGCCATAAGATCAATTTCCATGGGACAATTCTTTAATCCTGATAAGAAATGCCAAATATAACCTCACTGTTTGTATCTTGCTGTGATTCTGTCAAGCTGCAGCACCTTTCTGATTCTTCTGAGTTTGCAATTCCACTGTCAGACCCTCTTCCTGGCACCACAGATATATGAGAATTCAGCTTTACCCAGCCGCATTGACCACACTGCTGTGTTCTCTTGTCAAGCGTTAAGCATTTGGCGAAACTATTTATTTATTTATTTATTTATTGTGTGTTTTCCAACTTTAATATACATTGTTCTGTTTGACATCTTGTATTGTTAAGTCTTTCGAAATAAAACTAGTGCAAAATATATTGGGAGACTCAAACACAATTCTAAGCCATGTGTTTGCACTTTTCTTTTTCCTTTCTTTTGATTTCTTTGGGGGAGGGGGATTCCTGTCGGCTACAATCAATGCATTTTGGAATTGTACCCTTTCTGCTCTGTACTCTGATCGTTGTGAAATCTGCTGAAGTATTTAATGAGGATTCTATAACAGCACAGCATAGAAATGTTAGCGGAGTGCAAGCCAAGGCACCTGTTTGAGTTGCAGGATCGTTTTGATGTGGCTGGCAGAGTGAAAGGGGAGTTCTTCACAGAGGTAGAAAGGGGCTCTTGCGGGTTTGGGAGCACACTACGATATCCTCAAATTATTTTCTTCAGAACTCGGAGCTGCTGTATTTCCTTTACTGCTGCTAGGGAACAGACAGTCTTTGATGCACTTGTGTAAAACTCACTGGGTGTCATTTTAAAAGCAATTGCATTTCCCATGCAGTATCATATATGAAGTGTTAAATATCACAGAAAGTAATGCTGAAAGACAGCCCATTGAACCCGGTATTCCGTGTTCCCTGGTTACATATTAACTTTATATTATGTAATTGCTTTCATTTAGAGCTGTGCAGTAAGGTTTGTAAATATCAAGAGTTAGCCTGACATAAACAACTGACCCTGCCAAGCAAACCACACATGGAAGCTGTATTTGTGTACAGCAACCTTGTTACAGTATGTGCTGTGATTTTTAGAAACAAACAGAATAAAGAAAAGTGCAACATAACCCTCATAGTTATACAGTATGTACATAATGTGCCTAGGACAATACCTAATACAACAGTGCATATACTACTCTACATACTACTATACTACTGTTTTTTCTTTACAAAAAAAAAAAAAACTGTTGTAGGATTCATGATGTTCCACAGTTTTATAATGGAGTGTAAAGGCCACCACACACCAGACCCAGACGCAATGCGACAAGGGAGAATGTGCGGCGGTGCGACAACATGAGTAAAAGCTGTACTTCCGAGAAGTGTCTTTCACACCACAGGCGACACGGGCACCACCAGGATTGATCCTATATTTTGCAAATTCTTCACACGACAACTAGGGAATTGAGCAAGCGGAGAGCAGCTTGGTGTCCACCAGAGTGACGCAGTATCCAAAATGACAGGAAAAAAAAGAATACTTTCCGTGGAAAAGTACCCAGAGCTTTATGACAAAGATTATTGCAATTCTAAAGATACATAGATGAAAGATAATATGTTGTAGTGCATTTCGAAGGAACTGGATAAGCCTGGAATGTATGATTTATTGTCATACATGTTGAAATACCTTCAGAGAAGACACTCATAATTTCCATATCATGTTGACGAATATGTACCAGTCTTGATCGTATTTCTGTCAATAGCAATTTGTTATAGTTTTATTGCTCTGGCAGTTTTCCAATATGTCGCATCGTGTCTGTGTTGCTTCAGTTGTGTTTAGTCATGTCGCTACGAAAATATCATATCGCTCGATTAAAAAATGCCTCGAGTCTGGTGTGTAGCGGCTTTTATATTTCTATGCGAATTCCAATAGAATTGTCATTGTTCCTGCAATTTTTTCCTGCATTATTTTCAAGTTATCAATATAACTAGGTATGACAGGGTGAGGAGCCCTGAACATTTGTTTGTTTATTTTCAGATTTTGTGTTGTATTTGACTGCGAAAGCCATGGTTATTGTTTTGTTTTTATTTTGAACCTGTTCTGGCAGAGGCGAGGCAGTAGCTTGTCCTCTGCCAGGAGTAATTAATAAACTCATGCAGATTGTGGTCGAGGGGTAATAGAATAATTACGAGCTAGTTAAAACCCTTGGCTATGGTATAAAAAGCCTGCAGTTCTCCATGTTCTGCGTGGGAGTGAGGAGAAAACAAAAAGAAAGTAAACAAAAATGAAAGTTAAAGGATCCGTGAAGGCTACCTCTTAGCTGGACTGTTTTGGTGTTCGTGATTTTGTTTGTGTTTGAACTTTTGCTTTTCGCTCTTGAGCAGTGTTTTTTGTTTGAATATTTATTTATTTTTTGGTGAAAATAAAAGGCACACGCCACGTAATTTGCCCAGCAGTACTGCCTGTGTTTCTCTTCCTGCTGCTGGCCTGGTTTTATTTCTCTTAACCGCTAATCATTTATTGTGAGGCATGTTATTGGTATAAGGGGATAATATGACCGAGCCTTGGTTCCAGTAAGGTGAGGTGACATGAGGACAGTGAAATGTGCTGCAGTGTGGGAGAGCCATACCTGAGCAGGAAGCTATTATGATGATTTATACAACCAATGAGCCATTAAAGATGGGTAGATAAAAGAAAGACCACACCTAACATGACATCATCAGTCCTGTCACCAGACCCCCACTTAGTGAGATGGGTTAACAGCAATTACCAAGAACAAAAGCACCTGGTTCTGTCCTTGCAAAGAAAAAGTAGGATGACAAGTGATGTATGAGATGGGAATATTGCTGTCATGTTTATAATCATTTGAATACATTGTAACTGAAATTCCGACGGGAAGGTTTTTACAGGGATCTTGTCAGAGGTTTCCTGTATTCAAGTTGAACCCATGACCAGTGTTTACTCTGAGGTTAATGAAATTTAAACACCTGTGAGAGTATGGAGGCTGTTACTGTTTGTAAAACATTAGAAACATTTGATATAGTTAATGTCATACACACATTTGTTTTATTTAAATACCTGTAAAATATGTATAATTAGAATAATAGACGTCGGTGAGTTACAGGAAAATTATTTCATCTAGGGTTTCTAGATGAAATAATTACGAGACTGAAGGTTACGAGACTGAAGGTCACAGAAACCCGAGATGTAGTGTGGGTGTTGTCGAGTGATTGAAAACGAGACATTTTGTTTTGAATTGAAAGTGATGGTCTCGAAGAGCCGAATGGGTCAAAGTTCAAGTATATTTTCCTCTAGAGGAATTACCACTTTTTGATGTCACTACCGTAATATTATGCTTTTTTTAGAATGACTCAGGATATATATATTTTATTTTTTTAAATATGGTTAAGCATTTTTTTTAAATATGGTTATGGTTGGTTTCACAGATCAAGATTACTAGAAACAAGGTAGTCCTAATGCTAGTGGCATTTTTTTTTTTAATTTTTATAGTCCAATCCAGTATGTGATGCTCACAGAACACTGAGGATGAGTAGCTGTGTGATGGGCTGAGGGCACGGTGTGTGTTGTGTGTGGATTCTGTTAATAAAGATATGGTAACAATTGTAAAAGTCATCAGGGAGGAACATTATCATAAGAAACTGAAGAACCATCTGATCCTGTGGCATGGTTTAAACCCCTACAGGAAAGTAATCATAAACACATACCAGGAAATTGCAATGGCTGATTGCTCGAATATGTATATGTGATGTATTTCCCTGAATGACATGTTGGCCAGGGATAGGCCTCAGGCAGCTTGTCTTTACAAGCAAACAGTAACCAGGTTGTTATGGTTTCCCAAGGGTTTTTTCTAATTGGTCAGCAGTGGGTTGAAATTCATGTGATTTTAGTTTTTTGCTTAAAAGATTAAAGCTGTTTTAAATGCAGGGACTTGGTATAGAGCCAGGAAGCAATCATTTAATACCAGGAATGAAAAATGGATTTTAAGTGGAAATATAATTGAAAATACAACATGCAAATACAATTTGGGGACATTCTGTAGGGATGACAAATGTGGGGGGATAGGGAGATATGACAGTCTTGGTTCATTCGCATTGCTACTCTTAAGCATTTGTTGCATATCTAACATTATCATACCACAGCATTATAAGTGTAAAATAAATTGAGCATAACCATGACTGACCAACTTAATATCAAAGGGGAAATCAGTAATATGTACTTCTAAAGAAAGACAACAGAATAGTACTAAGGTAATAATGAAAGAAAAGGAGTATGTAGACATGTTTTAACTTTAAAGATTGGTCTATACGGAGGGTGGGAATGGGCTTAATCTTTAAACCTCACCGTTTCTTGAGTGGGAATAGGTTAATGTATGCACTGGACTTAACCTTTTAAAAAAGATGGAAACAATCGTAAAATGGCAGGTTTCGAATGCTGTCTGTTCCTTACCACAAATAGTTTGCATATGTAAATGTGTGTAGACATTAATACATATATATATATATATATATATATATATTATATATATATATATATATATATATATATCTATCAGACGTACTGACCGAAGCATAGCTTGATGTAGATGCTGAACTGTAAACCTGGTTAAAATGTATGTGTATTGGTCATAACAAAGGGATCCTGCAGAGCCATGCCCTTTCCCCACTAATTCAGTCCAGATGAGTACAATACCAAGCCTCTTTTATCTGATAAAACCTTCTTGCACTGCAGCACATTTTTACAAGGTGTTTCGAGTCCAAAGGTCATTTGCTACACATTCCTTTATGGTTTAATCATTAGAAGATGGACATTTGCAGAGACTTTTTTCTACATTAGTCTTAACCAGCAGGCTTAAATAAATGTTTCTTTTTTTCTCTAAAACAGCACCCAGATAGAAGCCCTTATGTGGTAATGAGCAGCGCCTCCCTACAATATATTCCTCATGTTTAAACAGTAAAATGCAGAACAGGCATGGGGCCAGTCCAACGCTTGCAGTACACTACTCATTATCAAACAGTGGGAGTCCCTACCCAGAGGTCTGCCTGTATAAAAAACAATGTTGTCAGCCTAGTCTCTGACCGCCCAGTCCAGAGATTTGCTGTAACTTCACTGTAATTACAGGTCTTTAGCTATTTCAGCAAAAAACAAACAAACATGTTGGTCTTTTTTATTTGCATTTTTACTGCACAAAATCTTTGTGTCTATTTAATCTGAGATCGCGAGTTTAATGCTCTCCTACGTTTAGTTTCACGGACCCAGATTACCTCTGGTCTTGGAATAGTGTATACAGATTGAGCTTCACTTGACATTGGTTTATACCAGTTTCACCTACACTTTTTTTGTCTACATGATGTAACAAAAGAAGTGTTTTAAATCGCAGCTCACTGCTCAGGAGAGATATTTATAGACTGTCATGACGGAGAAACTGGACTTCCTGCTCTGTTAGCAGCAGCCAAGTTGACTTTTGTGTCTGTCATAAAACACTTACATTTCTGTCACACAAATACAAGCTGCATCTGTTTTAAATATGCCGGTCCTTGTAGGAGACTAACTCTTCCAGCAATCATGTCTAGTAAATACAATACAGTAAAAAACATTGTGCATAATCTGTTCCCCCCCCACACGCACAAATAATCACAAGCTGTCAAGCTGCAATATTGATGTGATTTATAGTTGAAATATTTAACCTTTTAGAGTCCGAGCCATTTTCGCCAGTTTTTTACTGTTGTTAGATTTGTGGTTATAACTCTAACTATAGAGGTTTGAGGTACATGTCATACATGAAATGAATGTGCACACGCAATGCTTCAATAGAGTAATTGAAATAGTCTGAGGGTCACCCTGTTCAATACAGATAATAAAACACACAAAAAAAGAGACTCTCTTTAGAAAAAACATTTTAGCATGTCCAGCTCAAATCTGACAGTGTACAATGAAACTTCAATATGTACGGAACATGGTGGGAAAAATGAACAAATTCGATAATAAATAAAGGAATTATGGCCATATACACAAAAGGGACCAAAAGCAACCAATAAAAAGTGATTAATTGAAAATGTGCAAAAGAAAACAAAAAACGGATTCAAATTATTTGGCCCAGGCACCCTGATCATGTGGCACGAGATGGGGCTGTTCACTGTGGCTTGAATGTCCAGCAAGGTGACTACCAAGGCTACATACCCCTAACAGCGCTTGTCTCGTGCATCTGATCCACAAACACGAAAAACAAATATACATATGTATGTGTATCGGGAAAATTGGTCCTTACACTCCAAATACGTCGACATTTCTCTTACTTTGTAGAGATTTTGTGTGAAAATGTTTGTTTACTACACTGAGGTAGTCTGTTATCAGAGCCGCAGCAACATTCCAAATCACTAGCCTTCAAGCCTATCTGCACAGACTGTGGAGTCAGTGAGTGGAAGCAGCTGGTATTGCACAAAGAGGTGACCTTGTGGTCTATGCGTACAGCTCTGCCGTGAACAAACCCAATTAGCCTGACCACTCCATGTTGCAATAGAAAGGGTTTCAGAGTCATCAAAGTTTATGACAGTGCGAGGCATCGTTTTGTTGCAAGCATTGATTACTAAAGTCACACACTGCAGCATTATCAATGTTGCTTTTGATTTGCAGGCAATGCCGTTTTTAACGAGGGTAATGATTTATTGAAAAATAAGTTTTTGGCAAATGCAGCTTGAGCAGTAATCTTGCCTTGGCATTGTGGTAATTGCATGAGGGGGAGGATAGTGCTGGAGACCTGTTGGAGGCAAGGACATTATCACTCCCATCACAGTTAGAGGATGGTGTACCAGCTGAAGTCCTTCATCATAATGATTGTCAAAATGAGCTTTTACCTGCTGATATTTCAGAAGGTTATTTCCTATTTACTTACATGAAAAAATAGTAAAGTTGATCTGCACTGCTAGCATTTAGTGATTTTGTAGTATAGTAGACATACACCACTGGGTATTGCATGTTTAAGCCTGCCATTATTACCAAAGGTGCAAACGTGGTTAAGTTTGGTTTATTGTACAGTAAAGGAATACAGTAGCACATCCTATCCTGTTTGGCTTCAGTATTACCTCAAGGATGTACCATATTATAGGGTTATATGGACAGTGTCCTGTAACACTTGCTAGAGTACTGATGTATTGTTCACTCCACTGGCTCCCGATCACCGCTCTCATCCAGTTCACGATGTACTCGCCTACCGATTCCTTGACCGGACTGCACCCAGTTACCTCCAGACCTTCATCTCTCCCTGCACCCCCACCCAACCTCTCCGCTCCGCTAGAAGACTGGCTGTACCTCCTCTACGCTCCCGTGCCCCTCGCCCCACAGTGGTGGAACGACCTTCCTAT
This sequence comes from Polyodon spathula, assembly GCF_017654505.1. NCBI lineage: Eukaryota > Metazoa > Chordata > Actinopteri > Acipenseriformes > Polyodontidae > Polyodon > Polyodon spathula. The sequence goes on along the minus strand of NC_054537.1, from coordinate 8,529,849 downwards.
GGATGTCAAGACTGCCCAGTCCCTGACCACCTTCGGGCACCTCCTCAAGACACACCTCTTCAGACAACACCTGCAAAACTCAACTCTTCTCTTCTGGACAATATAGCACTCTGCCTTTAATGCACTTTAACTTGCACTTATCTGCTCCCTATTCTACTGTATTTAATCCTGCACTGAACCCAGTCTGTAGTATCTTGTATTTCACCTGCACTCATATCTAACCCTGATGTAACTGTCAACACTCTCTGCTCTCAAACTGCCCCAATATGGAATTGTACTGTATTTTGTATCTCAGTTAATTTTTCTGTAATTCTATCTAATAATAATAATAACTATACAAACAACTTCATGTTTTTCTATTAGAAAAAACCTTTCTTTTAGACAATTATAATTTTCATTGGAGAGCAAAAGGTTGATGAAGAGAATCCTGTTAAATAGCTGTGATACATGAACGATTGTGATGTCACCGTTTCTAATTTGCAGTTGAAGTGAATTTCGAGGGGTACTTCAGCTAATATGTTTGTAAATGGGGTGTCTTTGTGATGTGACGTACATCAGGCAAAACAGATGTCCTGGTTAGCTGTAAGATATCCAGCAGTCTATATTTGGCATTATGGGTCAGATAAACCTATATTGTTCTTCAGCAGCAAGTCTACCGATCGACTTTGTTGATGACAGATACTACAATGCTTTATTGGTTTCTTTGTTTTGTAAATGTGTTGGATTCCAGGGTTTTTTATTGCTGGATTTACTAAGGTTTGCTTACTAAGGTTTGCACCACAAAAAAAACATATCAAATACCTTCCCAAATCTGAACAGATTTCTCAATACCACACCACCGTAGCAAGACAGGCTGAGCCTTCAAAATGTCGTGGTTAGTAATGGAATGCTTGCATGCGATTGGCTGTTAAAAATCACAACGTTGCTAAATATAAAACTGATGCCCTCATGGTATGGTGTACTATTTATTTATTTTTTTTAACATCTTTTAATGAATCAGATATGCCTGTTTAGTCCTACCTTTTAAGGTTAAACCATGGTAGATCTGTAGAAATGCATAGTTCAGGAATGGTGTATTTTGATGAAGTATACCATATTTTATAGGAATTCTTACTTGGTAGAGTTGAAAGACTCCCAGCACTTGACAGGTTACATCTGTTTACAATAAGCGTGTCCTAGGAATGGAAACTATGCAGCTTCATCTCATGTACAAACTATAGAATAGCCTGTTGTTTGATTGAACAGAATTGAGAACAGGAGAACTGATTGCACCTGCCTTTCAGACAGTGCCACTGTCACTTGCAGTGAGACACTCCTACAGAACAACATAAATGTAGGGATTTATAAGGAGAGAGAAAAACCTAAATATTTAGGTTTTGGGAGTTCATTCTTAGCTAAAACAGCTCTCAATGGAGGTATATGTAGCATTACCAAAAGACCTGACTGATGTTTCGACCTGAAGTATTCCTCAGTGCTACTTCAGTATTGAAATCTGAGTAGCAAGTGTTTCCTCACCAAAAATCAATTTATCATGGTGTTATAAATATAGCCCTGGGAAGTTTTAAAGTTATGTGAGAGAGATATATAATATGTTATATGTTGTGTGTGGTGTGTTATGTTAGTGTGATTTAAAATATCTAGGCACAGGGATTGCATAATCACTTCACATGCATTTAAAGTATTTAATAATATGTGAGCACGGGGTTGCACAGATTAGTTCACATGCTGGGGTTCAAGTGAATAATTAATTCGAAATTGAATCCCGGCACAACAGTATATATAGATGCACGTTTCACTCACTCAGGGTTGTGTGTCCGTGAGTGGACAGAGGGTGTGGAGCGGAGAGTAAAAAAGTAAGAGAAAATAAATAATATATAATTGCTACAACGTGTTGGAAGCACCAGCACTGTACTTGTTTGTCTGTTTGTTTACTGTTTGTTTACCGTTTTGTCATTTTGTTCGTCTATTTATTTTGGCGTCAAGTGCTGTGTGCTGTTTTTGTTTAAATCTTTTATTTGTTTCATTAAAACACTGAGCGTAGCAGTTGTGTCTCAGTTTCAACCCCAGTACTGCCTGCTTGTGTGATTTTCTGGCCTGATATCACCCCTACAGCCAGCCTGTTCACAATGCTATATTTATTTACTCACGCATGCTACATGGCACACATGACAGACAAGCAAGTAGCCCTTGACATTTAAAAACATAGAGCCCTCTGCTTTCTTAAAAGGCCACTCCCTTCCCTGTTTGAGCTGGTGGTTTCCATACACCTCCTTATCAGGTGGATCAGATCAGTCACATTCTACAAGCAACACAAACTTTTTTTTTTTTTTTAAACAACCGAAAGCTCTCGTTTCTGAGTCGAATAATCGCCTCAAACCTTAATCTAATCCTTACCCTGAGCCAGTTCCTAATGCTGCATATCAGCCACCCTCTTTTGGGCAGACAGAAACCACCACTTTGGGGCAAATCTGCTTCAGAAAATTAAAGCTGAATTTGCTGCACACCATAAAAGGTGCACCAAGGCTTCTGTGTTGGCAGGCTTAGAGTGAAGAAAGGCATGGATCTGAGCTCAAAAGAGGCAGAATTCTATACATCGGAGCCAGGAAAGCAATATATTCCAATAAGTGATTGTAAAAGTTTGTTTGTGGAGCAGGATGCAAGTTTCAGCACTACACTGAAGAAGGGAAACTCTTCGGTCTAAGTTTAAGATACAAATCTGAAAACTAATCTTGCTAATTACCATGTTTTTACTGGTCTTTTATCCCAATGCTCGATTGTGCATTGCCATGCTTGATTATACATTGCAGCTGTAAACTTTTACAAGGGGTGTTTCTGCAATTGGGTAATGCCTGAACAAGTCAGTTCAGTGGCACATTTCTGCCTCAAGGGTAGACAGCTGCATGTTCTATCTCTGTAGTTATATTTAAAGTAAAAAAAAAAAAAAAAAAAAAAAAAAAAAAAAAAACTAAAAAAAAAACCTAATGTTTCTTTAAAAATACAGTATAAGTTTTCTGTGACCCAGTGTAAATATCCTGTATTCGCATCAAATTTTGTTTAAGGAAATTTAAGACATATGTTTCTAATACAAGGGCTGGAAAAATGCTTTTAGGCATAATAATAGCAAATAAAGGTAATTTGAAATCTGCTGATGTTGCTGCCTTCCCGCCAAAAATGGGGTTCAAAGAAAACATTGCAGTTATACAAGATAGTAGGCTTTTGTTTTTTTCTGATCTGATTGCAATGACACTGGGTGGAGGGGGTTACAAAACCTACTGGAATTGCCTGTGGACACGTGAGAGAATGTAGGATTAATGGATCAAATGGAAGCTGCTTGATGTTTGTTTTGGGGTAAAAAAAAAAAAAAAAAGCTGCAGTGACTACTTGTTGATTTTCTATCTATCTCTTTTTTATTTTTTATTCCAGATGCACAGAGAAATAGTCTACACTACCAGGGAGGGCCAGCATACCATGCGTCAACCCATGGGCCCCCCACCCCCTCACGTCATCCCCAGCTCGCTGCCTCCTCCTGCTGCCCATTCTATGCCCCCTTCGCCTTCCAGGATCCCATTCGGTGGGCCCCGTACCATGGCCCTACCAGGCAGTGCCACAATCCCAAGAGACCGGCTGTCCAGCGTGCCTCCCTCCAGGTCTATCTCGCCCAGCCCAAGTGCCATTCTGGAGAGAAGGGATGTCAAGCCTGATGAGGACATGAGCAATAAAAGCATTGCACTGATGCGCAGTGAAGGCCTGTATGCAGACCCTTACATGCACCATGAGGGGCGGCTGAGCATTGCCTCCTCCCACAGTGGCCACCCGGGAGACATACAGGACCACTCCATGGGCTATCACCGTGGCTCCATCAGGTCAACAGGCTCTTACTCCAGTGCTACCATGGCGACGGAAATGATGGAGCACCACACTGTGTACAGGCAGAAGTCAAGGAAGTACACAGACAGCCATTTGCCTACTTTAGGCTCCAAAACCCCACCCCCTTCCCCCCACAGGATAACTGACATGAGGATGATGGACATTCATACAACCCAGAATGCCCACGTGCCTCCTCTTCAGACCGTTCAGCTCGACAGATCGTCTCCCGTCCGCCATTCCTTCAAGAAGGAATCCGGGACGTCGGTTGCCATAGAAACAGTAAGCATGGCACGGAGCCCCATGACTTCGCCTGTTGTTTTCGACTTGGCGCCAGGGCCAGGAGACAAGCCGTTGCTGGGACATGGCCCACCTCCATCACCTAGTGACCCTAAAACTAGGTAAGGTTATAAAGTAGTAGCTTGTATGAAGGGTACAACTTACACATACTGTACTGTATGGTCAGTTTGATATATTCTGATGTATTCTGCATGAAGACATTGATATGAATGCAGTCTTCATGCTTGATGCAGGTATAGTGCAGTATTTTGGACACAGTTACTTAGAGTGGAATGTTTTAGGATTAGTAGTGTCAGTATTGCAGTACCACTGCAGAATATTTGTGCAGTGGTGAACCATCAATATGACATTGGCAGTGTAATCAAATGCTATATGGTAGTTAAAGGCTTGCGATCCTGTTTTTTAGTACCTGCTTAGCCACTGCTTTACTGTGAAACCCAGGAGCCAGTTACTTTATCTTCAGCCTGAACTCAATCAGCTATGAAAGTGCCCCCCCCCCCCCCCCCCACTCCAGAAAAAAACAGTGTGTCACCGTGGGCCAACCTTGAAAAGGATTAAACAAGAAAGTCATTTCTTAATTGCTCTTTGTTTAGCACTTTCAGTTTTTAAGGGTTTTTATTAATCTCCCATCATTTTTTGAAGTTATTTAACAAAGCTGGGGCTTTTTTGACCCAAGTGCAGAACAAATATTTACAGGAAATGGTCTGAGTCATGTGTTCTTGGTCTAAGTTTTGTATTAATGCTTTTATTTCAAGAGGGACAAGAGTAGCCAAATTCTCATCTACAGCAGAATAAATATTAACAGTAGGTACTTCAGAACAGTTGTGTGGGATGTCTTTAAGGTTTTTCAGAACCAAGTGTATAAACAGTTCTTTAGTCATTTCATAAAGCCCCTTGCTGACTATTTCTAACCCAGTCAAGTGATGGAAGTGGTCAGGAATTCTACAGGTATATAAAGGGTGGGATTTTCAGGTTTCACTAAAAGGGCAATAAAAAAACAGGTTAAATCATGTTAGCTTTGAAGTCTTTTTCTTAATTCTATTGTTTCCTTCTAAACTGCTATCCTAAACGTTACCCTTTCCTAAAATACAACATTGAGAATGTGTTCTCAGTTCTCACCCCTTTTTTTGTTGTTGTAAATCCTTACCTTCAACTGTTTATGTAATCATGTCATTTACTGAAAGTGGGCAGAAAAAAAAAAACATATACTGTTTGAAATTTGCAGTTGTTATAGTCAAGTGTCTGACAGAAAAGAAAAGTCAGTATTTCTGACGAAAGGGTAGGTAATTACATGCACTGTTAAACTACATGAGAGAAAACAGCCATCAATCTACTGCTTCAGAGTAAAAATGTTAGCTTGCATATACATTGGTTCCTTGCTAAAGGCTGGCAAAGATGATTAAATTCAGTTTTGAAGTAGCAAGCAGTTAAAACAGACAGAGAATTATACTTGGAAGCCTTTTTTTTATTTTCTGGTACTTTAAACGTAAGAAGGAGGAATTTCTACAGAAGCCTGTGCCTTTAGCTTTAGTCTTTCCTTTGACTAAAACACTGCGTGCTTTCAAGTTTCAGTAAAACGCTGTTCAGAAAACAATTCAGGTTTAGACATGAGAAACGAGAATTCATTGAAACCGAAAAATCGTTTTTAGATTAACAATCACGAAATGGAGAAACTGTTATTTGTAAAATTTGGAAATGAACCGTGGAAGCAGGATAGCTGTGGAATAATTAAAAGAACATCAGTGAATCTTTAGTTTATCAGAGACATATCTACCTATTTCAGATTTTCCGCTGTTGGGCAAATGTCTTTCTTAATATTTTTGGTGGACAGAAACTCATAAAAGATACAATTGCAATTACTGTCCTTACACGACAGAGCAGTGCAGTTACTGTCCTTGCTAGTTTTATACCAATTCAGTTGATTTTGTTCCTCTCTAAAAATATTGCCTTTGCACAATTTTAGAGGCTTTCCATTATTTTGTATTAATAAGCCTACACATGAACTTGAACTGTAAAATTCAGTCACCAGGACCTCCAGCGTTCAGGAGCTGCTTCAGTAGGGAAGGTTAGAAAAAGGTGATCTGGTTCAGATGTGTCCCATTGATCTTCAGTCCTCTGGTGAATTCAGTAAAAAACAGGGATACAATAATTAATAGAAAAATACAGGTAACACTTGAGATTGTGTGTTTATATGGTGGCAGGAGATGAAACTGTACCTGAGCTGAACCCCCAGATATCTTGTGGTTCTACAGCAGAATGGTTTCATATCAAGTAACTGTCATTACTCATGCCCCCTGTAAGATATGAGTCACTCATAATACATATGCAATGATGTAAGACCATGGAAATGGCAATTTGCTGTTTAGAGTGTCTTGTTCAAGCCTGGTTCTTGAAAGACAGAATGTACTGTCCTCTTCAATGCAATCACCATGCAAAAAGCTTCCCATTGTAATATGCTTGTGCAGTGCACCTGTTGTTTTTAATTATTTAACTTAATTGTAATTGAATAGTTTTAAGTTCATGAAAAGCCACTTCTCTACAGCACAAATGTACACTAAATCATCCATGGTGAACTGGTACAAACAGTCTGCCGCACCAAAGTTTCATATTTCTGATTGTTTCACTCATCTTGAATGAAGCATGGCATTGATACAGTTAGAACGGTTATTGAACTGTGTACATTTTACACTCCAGTTTGTCTGGATTTTCTGGGGAATAGAAAAGTATTTTAATTGGCATGATCCAGCTTTTAATACTGTCTGCTCTTTGAGGTATGGTGCTGATTTCATGAAGGCTTGTATTTTGTTGGCATACACTGATTAGGATTCTGGACAGAATTTATTTTCCTGTAAAATCATTTTACTTTCCATCTGTGGTTTCTGCTTATGTGCACCTTAAAATGTCGACCTTTCTTTTTAAACAGTTGCAAGTACAATTTAAACGGTCAAATCCGTGACCTTTATGAGACACTGCCAGTTATTGTGCTGATCAGGGCCCCTGTCCTGTTCCTAATCATCTGCTTTGCATTAAGATTTGCTCCAGGTAAGTTACGGGAGTTTCCTAACTGCTGCTTCATTTTACTGCAGGGAGAGAATGAAGGTCATGGAGAAGCAAATTGCCAGTTTGACTGGACTTGTTCAGTCTGCACTTTTAAAGGGGCCAAATACCAGTAATGCCAAAGAAGCTTCAAGGTATGACAAAATATAATACCATCTAGTAAACAGGCTATTCTTTATTTTTTCGCCCTTAAATGAAGAAAATGGATAAATGTGGTAAAGGATGTGCAGGTTGTACAAAGCCATGTGCTATATAGACAGGAACCCTATACTTTCTCATTTAGCATTTCTAATAGATACAGGATAGACTTAGAAGAGGAAGTGTGACACAGAAGCAGTAGAAAATGAATTCTGTGAGCTTTGATTGCAAGCTCAGCAAACTTGTTACAATAATAACAATAATAATAATTACATGCATGGGTAACCAAGGGGCTATATATATCTGGGCAGCTCATGGGCAATACCATTGAAATTTTAAATACATCTAGTATTTTGCAAAGCGGGCCAATGATTTGCATGTAATGAAGCAGACTCATTGAACTCTTATCGGTGCACAGCTCTGATAATCATTAACTGTCAGTACATTGGATTTTAGTGAGAACACCATGAAGGCTGACTCCCTCGTTAACAGCACAAGCAGTGGAGGTAAGATGATCTTATGCTGGATATCCTTTGATTCAATCTTGAGTGTTTAGGAATTTGAGAAAGACCTGCTGTACAAATAATACTGTTCATCCTTAGAATTGTCAACCTACTGGTTAATTGTAAATTAAAAAAACAAACTCTCTAGTAATGCAGTTGGTTAGGAAAAATACTTGATTTACTGCACTGGAACAAAAATAATGATAGACATAGGCATACTGACATCAGACCAGTTCACCAGAGTCATTTTTTTAGACTGTACCTTTGTTCTGGTCTTCAGTGTTGAAAAAGTTAAATATATCTCTGTAAAAGATGCCCCCAATTCTTCCTCTTCCCATTGTAACAACAAAGTGTCTATCAAACACCACAGAAACACCCCCTGACAGTAAGAGCCTCTTAATCGAAGCACCACACGGCACTTGTGCTGTTGACACCCCCTCAATGTAATGCCTGCAGTTAATACCCATTATCTGTAGGGTAGGGCCCCTTTCAGTGCTGCAATTCCAGCACTATTTTCACCTTCCACTGTCCAGCTGGTTTTAAGTCTTATTTTCAGAAGACTCTCTCCCTGCAGCACGCAGATGACACCTAAAAGTGTAATTCCCAAAGTAGAAAAATTCTGTCATTCTGCTGCCTTTCAACAGGAGATGAATTAGAACAGAAAAAAATAACATGTTCATTTTATAGAAACTGAATTTGAAAAAGGAAATACCAGTAACACCGCACTATTCTAAGCCAAATAAAGCAACAATTAATTAGGTTGTGTGCAGGAGTGACCCCCTAATGTTTCTTAAGGAAAGGTCTCTTTTTTTAGTAAGGTCCAGCTCTGAGAGGAATGTGTTTGTTTTAGACTTGAGTGACACTGAAGTGTACAGTACAGCCTGTCTTTGTGTTGAAGTGCTGGAAACACCTCCTTGTTGAAGAGGGTGACAACATGCCAGTTTGTTTTCAGGCTTGGCAGTTTTTCAGGCTTGCCGGTTTGTTTCTGTGTTGGCAGTGCCATCCGAGCTGTTTTTTCAGAAACTTCTTCATTTATGTGTGATTACTGGACCATGCCCCTGGACACACACACACACACACACAAACCCAGTGTGGTTGAGTGGTTTCTTTTCTTCCCTGAACACATTTTTTGACAGAGGTTTTGACTTGCCACTTAATGGATCATAGACTGTGCTCCCTTTTTATAATAACGCATCTAATACCCAGACCACATCAACAGCTCATTTACATTGTTGGGAAAAGCAACTTGAGTTGTACTTGCCCATGTTTTAGCATACTGGCAATGCTGACAAATGTTAGTTATATTAAAGCACCCCTGAAGCATTCACTGAATGCCAGATTCATTATGAAGGATATTGGATAGCATCACTTTATGATCCCAAGGAATGCTGTTTTTGTTTTTTCAGCTATTTTTGCAAAGTTCATACTGTGGTGACATAACTGTATCAAACCACTGCAGGCTGTAGGTATTGGTTCATTATTCAGTTACCATGCACTCAAGAAGATAGCGCTGACATTCATTAAATCTGGGTATGGATTAAAATGATAAGTTTATGATAATTCATATAGAAGCAGCACCCCTTACTGTGCAGTAAAGCAACGATTCCATGTAGTTAATTGATTAAGCGTATTTTTATATATTTAGATACAGTAGTGTGCAAATGTATTAGAACACTTCAGGATTGGTCGTGTATTGAGCTTTGCACACAAAACATATTCATTTACTACAGAAATTAGTTAAGCATTTTTGCAAACTTCTCTTACATGAAACTAAAAACACAGCTATGTCAACGTGTTTTTAATAATAATATTCAGTATGGCCATTTGGCATCCAATAACAGCTTGGTATCTTTTTGGCTTTGCATCTGTACTTTCTCAAAAATCTCTGGTGTAATCTAATGATTCCATTTTGTATTGACAGACTTTGTTTTGTACAGTTGGTACTTTCATCAAGCATGGAGTTACTAAAGCAATAGGGTACTGGAATACATTTGCACACTAGTGTACAAGCAGCCCACTCAGACTCATGTCCCACCCAGTTTAGAACACAGCAGCTGAGCTGTGCAAGTTACAAGCAGAAAAGGATCCCATGTTAATGTGAGCATAAACAGCAATGCAACCACCGTGCAACTTCCAGAAGTAGCTTAACTGTTGTACTGCGTTGCCACCATGTGAAGATAAAACTATTTGTGTTACAAATTCCCTGCAATGAAAACTCCTGGGACATCATCAAATGTTTTATTTAACAAGGACAATGTACATTGTACCCAGACCTCGCTGTAAGCTCATTTACATCGGGAGCCCCTGGGCTCATAAGAAACCAAAGTCTGTCTGGGATTACATGAAGAGAGAGAAGCAACTGAGGCTGCCTAAATCCACAGAAGAACTGTGGTTAGTTCTCCAAGACCGTTTGGGCCAACAAAAGTTCCTTCAAAAGTGTACCTAGAAAAATTGATGCTGTTTTGAAGGCAAAGGGTGGTCACACCAAGTATGGATTTGATGTAGATTTTTCTTCTGTTCACTCACTTTGCATTGTGTTAATTGATAAATATAATCTATGAACATGTCTATTTTTTAAAGCATTCATACTTTGCAGCATTTTTTCACACCTGCCTAAAACTTTTGCACAGTACTGTGTGTGTGTGTGTGTCTCTATCTCTCTCTCTCTCTCTCTCTCTCTCTCTCTCTCTCTCTCTCTCTCTCTCTCTCTCTCTCTCTCTCTCTCTCTCTCTCTCTATATATATATATATATATATATATATATATATATATATATATATATATATATATATATAACGTCTCAACGTCGTGCTGCACCAAGACACTGGACAGTGTTAAGCAATGTTCCATTAGGAAACTCATTTTAACCACAGCACTGCTGCATGTACAGGCACATTTATAGGGGTTGTCTTTACTGTTGATGTTGTGTCCCCCCAGAAGAAGTAAAGAGTTCTGCGGGTACCGTGGAGTCCATGTCCACCATCACTCTCCCTCCTCCTGGGGGCTCTGCACCAGCTCAAGGGAGTCTGCTGCATTTCAGAAAGAATGTCTCTGACCTCCGGCTTCAGCTTCAGCAAATGAGGCAGCTGCAGGTACCACCGTCTCACAAGAACTTCTTTATTTGTGGCATCTGTCAGAGGTCTCCCTTTCAGATTCACAGTCAGTCTTTCTATTTTCCTCTTGGGCAGTGTGGCTTTGATTTTTATTACAAAGTTGTTGTCTTTTAAAAGTTTTTGCCTTCTGTACCGTAATTCACAGCTAGAATGCAAGGACAGACCTTGTTTGAGCTTGGTAAAAAAAAAATGTTCTGTCAACCTTTTCACATTTGACAACATCTGGAGGCTGGGTACCTTTGCCCCACCATTATTTAATTGAAGCTTTTACTTGAGGCCAGCAGTTACCATGTGTCTTAGGCTACATTCTTAGTAAGTCTATCAAACGAGGACTGAAAAATTTAATTTATGTAAAATGTATTAAATATTTCATACGCTTCTATAAACTGGAACTCAAAATCAATGCCATCAATTTTCTGAATAGCGTAACCATCACATTACAAAATAGTACGTAAGGATTACATCTAAAGTGTGTTCAAATTATGTTTTAAAGAATTTCGAGACAACCTTACTGTCACCAGTGATTTATTGCACACACTGTGTAGCTGGAAGGTTAGCAGCAAAATTTTATTAAAATTGCTTTGGAGATTCAATGATATCAAATGTATACTCTTCTGCAAAAGGAAATAGGGAGGATGCATAAAATTGACTGGATCCCAGGACTTAATTAAGAAAGGTAATTGAATTAGACAGAATGCCTTCAGGGAAGGTTAACTTTTCCGTTTGTGTGTAATATTTATGAAATCGTTTTTATATTTGTAAATCGCTTGCAGCTATTTGGCTTTCTTAGCTGTGAATAAAACAATGGATTGCCAGCTGGCTAGTTTAGTTTTAAGAGCTGTTCATTTCTTTTGAAGAATTTTTATTTCATGGCTTTCGACCAGGTCTTATTAATTGTGCTTAGCATAAGTGCCTTATGCAGTTTACAACCACTAGCTAATTAAATTCCAGATCTTTTCAAAATGTTGTACATTTACATTTTTATGATTGAATTAGTACAGTATTGTTCATTTCACAGACCCCGATTAGCACCAGTCTGACTACTTTACAGCATGGGGGTCCAAGATTATTGATAATCGAGGTTTATTCATCAGCCCCAATAAGTGTTTCAAATGGTGTATATTCATAGTAAAACTTGATAGAGAGGTGTGACAGAGTGCCCGCCCCTGTGTATATTATCTGTTATATGTTGCATGTGGTGTGTTAAATGTTGGTGTATAGTCATTGGTACACGGGATATAAACAGGTTTGTGTAACGCGAGTGTTTAAAATGTATATTTGTATTTAGGCACGAGGATTGCACAGCACTTCACATGTAAGTAAAAAGTAATAATATGTGAGCACGGGGAATTGCACTTTTATTAATTCACGTGCAGTTGTATCAAGACTCCAATTGAATGATTGATTAACAATCGAGTCTCTGTAGAGCTGCATAAAAGCAGCATGTTTTCACTCACTCAGGGTTGGGTGTTCGGTGAGTGGAGAACGGGAGAGAGAGGAGAAATTATTTACAACAATTGCTATTGCGTGCTGGTGGGACCAGCACGATACTACTTTATGTAAACTCAGTGTTTGTCAGTGTGTCTGTCCGTGCACCGTTTTGTTAAGTTTAGTCCGTTTTTGTTTGTCTCTTTTGTTTTGGCGTAGAGTGCCATGTCCTGTTTTCTGTTTGTTTAAACCCTTTTATTTTACAATAAACTGGCGCAAGCAAGTGCCATCATCATTTCACATCATCTGTCCTGTATGTGTATTCCTTTTCCTGGTTCTGACGCCGCCCACTTTGGTCGTCTTTGTGACAAGAGGAAATTGTATATTTAATCTAAATTGAAACATGAAAGGTGTGGGATATGGATGATTCTGTTACAAACCCTGCAACTGCTTGTAATTAGAGATGCTGAATAAATTAATCAATCATTCGATTTGGTACGAGCATTGGTTTCCCTCAGTCAAGACTGTTAATCTCAGAATGGGGTTGACACTTAAAGCACAAAAAAACCTTAATGCTGTCAAGCCATTTCTGTCAGGTTTTGTTTGTTGGTTTGGTTTTTAATCTGTGAAAGTAATTTATGGAGTTTAAACTGTGCCTCTCTGTGAAAAAGAAAATAACAGCAAGTAACTGGATGACATGAAAATACAGCAAGTAACAGGATGACATGAAAATAACAGGCCGCCATTTGGGCAGAGCCGGGCAGGGCAGGGGGTGGGGGGCTGGTCTCGCTCTGGACAGAGGCTTTTCAGAGGTGTTCTGGCCTGTTGTCTGAATCAGGCCTGTGCTTGCATGATTGACAGCTGCAGAATCAGGAGACGCTGCGGGTGATGTTGAAGAGAGCAGAGTCGGAGATCAATGGCAAGGTTCTGGAGGTGGTGAAGAGGATGGAAGACCCTGTGCAGAGGCAGAGAGTGGTGGTAGAGGAGGACAGGCAGAGATATCTGGGGGAGGAGGAGAAGATCGTCACACAGCTGTGGTAAGAACACGTCACACAAATCCTTGTCTAAATCCTTGTCCAATTGCAAAGCTTTGCATCTCCACTTAATGAAAAACTGAGATTTGCATTGCAATAGAAAATAAATAAGCCATAGATGCTTAAATGCAGTGGTAGTCCTGAAGTAAAATACTGTACTGTAATGCCATTTTAATTCCAAGGCCATTACACGTAACACTGCACAGTAGTTAAACTAGCACCCTCATGAGACGATTGCTTCTCAAGTAGTAAAATAGGACTGCAACCTTGAGTAAACATAACTGTGATCATATAACAAGCTGCTTAACCACAAGGACTTGGTTTGATGTATTTGTACTCAGTGATTAAGTACCATTGACATTTGTATACTGTATTAAACTGCGGAGGCGCTTTTGCTAATTGTAATGTGACATTGTAAATGATCAGGCTGGAGTCTTGATTTACAGTTTAAAACCGGTGTTGGTTTTATTTTTCTTACAGTGTGGTGGGGAAACAACTGCTTAAAACAAACAAATAAACTTAGATTTCAGTTGGAGCACTAACTAAACAATACTTCATGTGGTCCTTGTACATACAAGCGGGAACTCATGACATCTACTGGTCAACCCATTACACTGCAGGGAACAAAGCTTTCATTCTCAAACTAACATACTGATTCTGCAGCACTTCACAGTAATCATATCGGTCCGCTTTTTAGAATCAACCACTTATAAGAATCAAATCATCCAGGATGGATGTGAGTCTCATAAATGGAGTGCACTGTACTACAATATGTACGTAGGCAACACAGTCTAAAAGTGGTCTTTGAGATGGTCGTGATTTAACATGATTCCTCAAACAGGTGGGACTTACAGCTGTCTATTAATAAAAACAGCGGTGAATCTTAATACCACCGCCCTACAATATAGAAATCAGATTTTTCACTGATTTTCCTAAATTGTCATGTGTGTAATTAAGTGGATACATGAATCTCCTCTGGAAAGGCAAAAATAAGTTACTTAGGGTTAACTTAACGTTAATAAGCTAAATTAACACAGCACCCCTACACACTTTACAAAATGCAGCAGCAGTTTACAAGACTTGCACATTATTTAACAGAATGGTGAAGCAACTCACCAGAATGGGAAACACCAAATTGCACGGCGACTTATGTTTGATTTCAGGTTTCTTTCACAAGCTTGAACAATTTCCAACTTTGTGTAGCAAGAGAAACAGCAGCGAATTTGCCGTTTTTGTTTCCATGCCATTTTGTAGTGATGAGGGAAATCGAAGTACAAAACAATTTACTGATACGATGGCAGTTCTGGAAAGATTTAATAAACCAATCAATGTCCCTCAAGACACTTTCGCGACGACAAGTCGCTTTCTTTACAAAACAGTACTGTATACGCTGTGAATGAATCGCTATCAGTGCCAAGAATGTTTTCTTTGAAGCGAAGTTCCTGTTTTTAGCCAGAGCATTTACAATGAGGGAAAACCACAAGGGTGTTCCCTTAGGAGAAGTGTTCTCTTCTGAGGTGTTCCTATACGCGGAGACTGCCGTACAACCAAAGCTTGCAGGGGGAGAGTGTGTTTCTGATCCACTGCTGAAGTATGCAACAATACATTTTCACAGATAAGACTAACCTCTGTGTTATCAGTGTTGTCACCACTGATCCAGAAATACAGAAGACTGCCATGCCAGGACTAGTTTTGAAGCTGGAATCTAACCTCTGGCTTAAAGCTGTTTTTTTTTTTTTTTAACACAAAATGATTGTCTGTATTCCAACCAAAGTGTACCATTTAGGCATTATTAACATTAAAATAAATGTCCTGAGGTGTGTTGTATTTCTCACTAGCTTAATCTGTACTTTTTAGAGAAAACTTGGCTCACTGTCATCTCTGAACATGTACAACCTGTTTTCATTCTTTCATCAAAATGTCCTTGTGTTTTGAATTTCTCAGGGACTGGGTTTAGCTTCCAGATAAGCCCCATGTAGTGCCCTGTGCAAACTCAGCAGAGACAGCTATCAACATTTTTTTTTTCTTTTTACATTGCCTTTGATTTGTGACCCTGTAGACCAGTGGTTTTCAACCTTTTCATCTCCAGTACCAGCGTTTCCAGTAGAGACCACTAGGTGTACCAGTAGCTATGTGCAATCTTAAACGGCAGTTGTAAAACAGAGATCTACCCCATTCCATTACAAACCGCTTTGCTCACTGACGCCATCGTCTAAGTAGGAGTTGTTCACCACAATCAACAACACAAGAGTGGCTGCTTTTGTTCCCCATCAGGAACTTTCAAAAGTTCACAACAAACACCTCTCATCTTAATTTCTCCTTTCTGTGATTCAGTGGTACAAACAGAGTGATACGTTGCGATGGTGCGATTGAGGGAGTGGTGTTATGGTTGAGGAATCATGTTGTCATAAAGGATAGCTGTCAGTGTGTACTGGTTGCAAGCCTGTCATGTACCAGTACTGGTATGTGTACCACAGGTTGAAAACCACTGCTGAAGACTAAGACACTTCACCGTACTGAGCAAAGCACTTTACAAAATGCTATTACCAAGGCAACGTCACCTCCCACTAGCAGACCAGGGCTAAGGAAATAAACGTTTACCCCTTACCTCTGTGTATTTGTTATAACAGCTAGGGGGGCATATTAATGGCAAGACATGATCACACTAAAGGGTCAAATTGACTGTCTTCCCGCCTGTGTGTATTTCTGCTTCGTTTTGGAGTGTTTGGTTTCAGTGAGCATTCTGTGTCCTCCTGAACCCCTCTCTTTAGTCTCAGTTTTTTTAGTCATTCTAGCATAAAATAGAACAGTTTAGAAGGAAACAAAACATAACCAAAAGAGAACAGCAGGTATCCTGGAATGTGTTGCTTTCTTCTATTAGACTCCTAGGCTTTGTTAGCTGTGCTGGCATGTATGAAAACAATGCATGCTAATGGTGAGTCACTGATGCAGGCATGACAGCACATATTACAGCAATATACCACTGACCACCATATTTACAATTAAATCATTTTAAAGGGTCATTTACACTTGATGAAAAAAGACACATGTTTACATACATTTTTGCAGGATTACTGCCGTTGAAATAACCTATCCCGTCATGTTGTTGCCTCATTTAAGCCAAATGAACACATACTGCCCTCTTGAGGAGTTTCTGAAGAATAGCATGCAGTGCACATTCTAAGAGCCATGCTTAGGTATTTTGCAGGAATCTGTTACTCACAGATCTGGTAATTGAAAGCTAATTAAATAATGTTGTACATTAGAGGCATTAGTAAGTATTGTAACACTTACATAATCAATCTTCAAGTATTGCTGCTTGTTTGGAGACATTTATGACAGTAATACCTTAAACGATACTTACCAGAGTTGTAATCGGCACCCTAATATCATATTCAATTATTGCATAGACATTTATCAACGATAATCAATGCATTGATGTTTTATTTTTCAAAATAAAGAACAAGCATTCGTTTTTAACAGAAGGTCCAATAACTGAAAACACTGTTGTGCATCATAGTTAAACAAACAGGCACAACTTCTATTCAAATTAGAACAGTTCCAGTTATAAAAAATAAAAATAAAAAAGGACTTGAGTTTAACAACTGAAAAGAATGTGTGTGCCTCTGCATCAGATGCCACTTTAACATTGTAACAATAATAAAAAATACTGTATTTTAACAGAAGTAATTTCTACATAGTGTGTGTCCAAAAGCAAAGCATTTGAATTAATCTCACAAATTATTACACTAAATTCAGTTTATTTTTATGTAATATTGCCATATAATCCAAACACAACATGCTTTGAAACAAAAGAAGGTAATTGGTAGATTTAATAGATTTAAAAAAATAAAAAATAAACAAAAAAAAATAAATAAATGTATTGCCATAATTTTTAAATCAAGAAAACATGAATGCAAAAGGTCTACTTCTGATCTGGCTTGTCAATGCGAATGTAGAGGCCTAAAGTGTGTATCCTGGCAATGCGCTAATCGACCTTACTACCACTAAAAGAAGCACACTCACACACTCAAGGTTTTAATGCTTGATTGATAATCGATGCATTGATTTAATTGTTGCAACCCTAATACTTAGGGCTTCTGTTTTTTGGTTTTAACCAATAAACGATAAAACACCCCCGATACAAAAAAATTAAATTGGTGCATATCCAATAAACACCGGAAAAACTATGGAAATGGTTTCACAATTCATCTTGACTTGACCCCATTCCCTGTGAAGAAAAAAATAAAACTCCCAGTGCAGTGGGATCCTGACTTGTATGTAGCACTGATTCATTCTGAATGCTTTAAACCCATCCCAATGCAAGTGTAACATGTTTGCTAGATTTAAAACAAGGTGCTCTTGCTGGCGAGATTTAAAGCAGTGTTACAGTACATCGCATTTACATGCTCATGTTTGACATTTTGCCACAATTTCCAAAACACAAAACCCCGAGAGGAACGTGCCTGTGACCATGAGGATTTCATTGAGGTAGACAGCAAAGGAAAGAAGATACAATTGAAGAGTGCAAGTACTGTCGAGTTACTGTATATATTGTGACAGAAAAAAAATGCCCAAGAATTTTGGAAAGTAACGGAAAACAATCATTTCAATTAGTATATAAAAGTGAACACCCCCCCAACTCAAAAATAGCTCAAAATAAGCACCAAAAAATGAAATTTCATATAAACCGAAAAACACAACTATACTGCATTTCATTTTTCTCAATTTTCAGTATGTAAAGGTTTCAAAAACTCTGATTAAACTAGACTGCTAAATGTGACCCGTTGAATAGAGGATGTATCACTCACACATGTTTCTGTTGACCTCTTCTCCAGCAGCATTCTATTTGTTGCATGTCATGTATGTGAGGCCATGATGCTGATTGCGGTTCTCATTTTAACTAGCAATCTGGAGAGATACGTGGATGAGCTGCACAGAGACTCGACCTCCTCCACTGTGCACAGAGCCGTCACTCTGAAGGATGTGGAAGACGGGGCTGTTTCCCTGAGGAAAGTGGGGGAGTCACTGGCAGGATTAAAGGGTTAGTCTGTCTCTGATTGTATATTACCAAGAATCATGTACATATATACAACATGTATTAGAATCTGATCGTTGGAGTTCCAGTAGACCATGTGCAGTTAAACACATACATTTGTTGATAACCAGCGCATTTATTAACGTAACTTATTATTTGATAAACAGCAACTTTCACCAACCCCAATACATAGATATATAGGTACATACATAGAGACATACATACATACATACTGTACATAGAGTTCAAGTACCTAAATCCGCCACTCCTAACTGAATTTTCCTGTTTGCTTTTATCCACACGCCCTGGTTAGTATATTGAAAGCAGTATAGTCCAGCCTTTCTGACATCTTTACCATCCATTCTAGGAGAGTTTCCAATGCTGCAGAACAAGATGAGGGCTGTGCTGCGTGTGGAAGTAGAGGCAGTGAGGTTTCTGAAGGAGGAGCCTCACAAGCTCGACAGCTTGCTGAAGAGAGTGAAGACCCTGACTGAATCCCTCACGGGTTTGAGAAGGTAACCCATTCACAGTGTCTCAACTGTTGGAACATGTGGAAAATAACAGCAGAGCTGAGGGAAACCCTCAACCTCAAACTGTAACCTGCCCTGTACCTACAGTTCAAAGCTGTCTACAGTTCAGTGATGGTGTGCATTAATTACAGTTTTAAAGAGACCAGTGCAGTAGAAGCAGCACAGTATTTTGATTGGTCATTACCTGCATCATATGGATGGATGGATGTGAATGTTAAAGAAAACATGGTCTGCAGGGACAACCCCTATTGTTCCCTTAATAATTCCTGATACACTGATGGATGGATGTGAATTGATGTAGGTAAGACAAAGGCAACATTTAAAATTTATGTAGTTAACATACAGGCAAACTAAGCCTTTTTTTTTTTACCTGGAGTGATTTGATGATAAAAATCAGTCTTGACTGCTATTTTATTATGCATACTTCCAAAAGCCTATAACTTTGCAGATTCTGTCATTTGTCAGCACATTTTTGTAATTTATTCATTTATCAAAGAGGAAATCAGCTTCAGAGATGCAGCATCTAATTTGCATGGATATCCTGCCATCAGCAGTGAGTTATAACCAGCTGCTCGTGGTCGCCTCACAAACACAATACAGTTAACAGCTTCTCGGTTGATTTTGCCTGAATACGTTCCAATGAAAACTTTATTTACAGCAGCAATCATTGTTAAATAAATTCGCGGCAGGCTTGTCTCTAGAGCTGGTGATTTTAAGTGACGTGGAAATTCATTCCTGCGTGACCAGCGGACAGAGAAAATGAAATTACTTTCCTGAGAATTACTATGAGTGCTTTTATGCAAAGCAAGCTTGTGGCTTGGAAAGGGGCAGCTATAGGACATGCATCAGTTCTAAAAAACTTTTTTGTTTTGGTTTAAATCATACAGGTGTGCCACAGAAATGACACAGGTTACAAAAACCACAGTCACAGAGTATGAATCTGAAGCTCCAATCACTGTGAATATGCAACCCCAGGAGCAGGGGGTGCACATTCAAACACCGTCTCAGCCAAACTTCCCAAGCACTCTGCCAGAGCCCCAGGGCTCCTCCATCAAGTCCGAGGTGATGCCAGCTTCCCCAGTGGTGATCCACCATGTCCAGAGTGCCCCAGTGGCCATACAACAGTCCCAGCACTCGGCCACCCTGCTGCACCACTCACAGAGCCCCCCAGCCACGCCGACCCTGCGCCTGCACTCCTCGTCCATGGCGGTTCAGAGCCTGCAGAGCACCTCTGACAATGTGCAGCAAAGCCAGGAGAGCAGCACCGCTATCCTGCAGCAGTACCACACCACCCTCAACCCAAAACTGGCAGCCCAGGCGATGAACATCGGCAACGAAGCCACCATGCAAAGCCTCTTGGTTGAAGAAATCCAAACCAGCAGGACCAGAAACAGAAACAGAGTCGTGTCTATCGAGGTGACCTTGTCGATTTTTTAAAAATGTTTTACCACATCTCGTTGTTTGCAACCATGCTGTTTTCTTAGATAATAATTTTAAATCGGGCAAAATTTTATCTGAGCCATTTTTAAGGGAGGGTTGCAACAGTCCCAAGGAATGCATGAAAAATGTACTTGCTGCTAGATCAGTATTTAAAAATTTCCATGAAAATATACCTCCATCCAAACAATGGATCATCCTAACTAAGAGACTTCCTGCACAGAATGGAATGCAATTAGCAATAACTAATTGGTAATTAGTATGATCAGCTTGATGACAGTGAGCAGTGTAGTAACAGTAGTCTTAGTGGATATCCATGGTAGTTGGAACTGAAAGCTAATTAGGGGCCTTTT
This sequence comes from Polyodon spathula, assembly GCF_017654505.1. Lineage (NCBI taxonomy): Eukaryota > Metazoa > Chordata > Actinopteri > Acipenseriformes > Polyodontidae > Polyodon > Polyodon spathula. The sequence continues at coordinate 8,509,054 of NC_054537.1, read as the reverse complement.
TATTTGCATTTGTATTAAGTTCTGTTCTAATGAAATAATGATAGCTGTAATTAATATACTTTCTAGACCTGGGGTTTTCTGTAAATCTTATTTACTAAGTACTGAAAGTATTAATTAAAGGTTTTTTTGTTGTTGTTTTTTTTGTTTTGTAAACAGGCAGCAGAAAAGGAATGGGAAGAGAAAAGGCTAAATGTGGGTCATTATGATGGGAAACAGTTTGAGAAGCTCCTCCAGGAGGCTCAGGCCAACATGATGAAAGGGATCCCCAGCTTGGAAGTGTTGCAAGGGGCAGCACCTCCCCCACTTCCCCCTCCACCTAACCCCGATGAAGTGGACACACTCCACGTACTGGAGCCGCAAGCAGGTAAGAGCAATGCAGGCTCCAAAATTTTGAAGTGAACCAGCAAAAAGAACCGAGTCCTTTTGAAGTGAACTGAGTTCTTTTGCACTGAGTTGCACATGTGAAGACAAAAGGAACGGAGTTGATTCTGTAGTGCTCTTAACATTGGAATGGTGACATTTATGTCCCATGAGCAGCAGACCAGGATTTTGTAAACTACAGTAAATACATTTATTAAAATCTGTAGCACTTCATTAGGAAACAGACTTGATTGTGAAAAGTAGCTAGAAAAGTCTGTGGCTCTTGGGAACTCCCCAGTTCCTGAGCCATAAAAGCTGAAATGAAGAATCTCAATTAATTAAACTTACAATCGCATATTGTGGCACAGTCACACAAGCATTTACAGCAGTTACTCCCATGTGCTCCATGGTGATGCACCATCTGCCTTTCTCCACAGGGGGCCTATTATTCCAGCTCAGGAACTTGGCTTTTAGCAAAGAGACTACAAAAATCATCATTGGAACACAAGCAGAATTACAGTTTGATTAATAATGCCCAGGAAATGCGCTCCCGAGTGGCGCATCCAGTAAAGTCGCTCCGTGTGGAGTGCAGCATTTCCTGGGGCGGCGCACAATTGGCAGAGTGCTGCCTGGGTAGGGAGGGCTTAGGTCGGCAGGGCAATCCACAGTTCACCGCGCACCAGCGACCCCTGTGGCTGATAGGGTGCCTGCGGGTCTGCAGTGGAGTCATTCCGATCTGTGTTGTCCTCCGGCACTACAGGTCTGGTGGCTTCACTGTGGATCCGCAGTGCGAAAAATGACAGCTTGGCAGCAACACGTTTCGGAGGACGTGTGTTTCAGTGTGAACCGGGATTAATAGCAACACAATTGGCGATTTCTAAATTGGGGAGAAAACTGGGTAAAAATCATTGGCAACAACTAAATTTATTTAAAAAAATATATATAGATGTCCAAGGCCGGCATTGCCTGTTGTCAGAGACAGGCAATAGTGCAATTCAACTACTGCTCTGAGAGATCAAAACAAATACTGCATTATTTTATTTTTGACCCACCTCTCCAAGTGCTGAATCTCCTGAATCCCCCTTAACCAATATGTATTATTATCCTACGGGTTGCAAACTGTATATTGTATCATAGCGCTGAACAGTGAAACAAACAGAAGTTATTTGAAACCTTCTTTCAACACAAAGTCAAGTCAGTTTCACACGCTCTTGGTTAGTGGGGTTCCGGTTCACCTGCTGTGCTTCAGCAGTATTTAGGAGGGTGATGACTTTGTAACGAATACATTCCTTGCACTCAAATTCCCAGTAAAGTCACCCTATTAGAATACCATTGTAGTCATCTGATGCTTGGTTAAACACTGCCCCAAATTCCTGTGTTGCTGCCTCCAGGTCATTTTGACCCCCTTACAAATGCTGCTTCAGCACTATCTTTTTACAACACTTGTTTGGATTCATTCTCTCACCCCGCTTGTGCTTGTTTGTCTGCTGCAGAGGAGGCCCCTCACACAGAGCCAGGCATCGAGAAGGTAGTGAAGTCTCCCCCTCCTCCTCCCCCTCCTCGAAGAACTTATCCTCCAGGGTCTGGCCTGACGACCGGGAGATCGGGAGAAGTGATATTCACGAGCAGGCAGGAGGCAGTCAGTGCTCAGGTGTGCACATTATTAGTATTTCACTTGGAAACAACCTCCAGTAGCATTACTTCTAGTTAAACATTTGTAGACATGCTGTGTAACTTCACTCATTAGGGAGAGATTAAACTATGCAGATCCTTGATGTCCACTAGGGCTGTGCTAATATTTTAGAGTAATTACCTTTAAAATGTGTTTGTTGGCAGGTATAAATACAGAACCACCAATCTATGAATGTGTCAAGGCCATATACTGACAATGAATGTTGCAAAACTAACAAATGCAGCAGTAAACCCTCTTTGTTTTGAGAGCGTTTCAAAGACAAGCAGGGACTTGGAAGACCTGGGAACAGATTCAGGCGTGAAATATTTGGTTTCAATGCCTTAACAAAATATAATCACTGCAAAAAATCAATAGCAATGGAGTCGCGCAAGGTCAGAGGATATATTAAAGACAAATATAAACATCTAAAATGAGTGGAAGTGCAAATAGGGCTGTCGTGCTCAGCTGGAAGTGCACAGCAAAGGCCTGACACCAAGAGCAGGATTTATCAAACCGATCACCCTGACAGTGTCAGAATGCTTCTGGAAATGTTGTCTGGCTGAATCATGCAATACAGCATACTGTGAGAGCACACGGCTGAGAATAAATTCAGTCAGCTGAGAAAATAGTTAATTTCACATGGCCCAACATGATCTCCATGGAAACGAGCCATGCGACGTAGCTTGATATAGATGACACTTGATTAGAAAACAAACCTAAAGATGTATAAAGTCTTATAACATTAACTCACTCTACTAAAAGGGCCCACTTTAGATGTGTTTCTAGGCAACCCTTTTTGGAGCTACACACTAGGGCTCTTTTTCCAGTGGCTTTGATAAAACGTATTCCAGATACATTTCAACATTCAGTGGCTTAGTTATGAACTTGTAAATATAGTGGTGCTTAGCTAAAGGAACTGTATAAATCAGCATGGATTGGTCTTGTTTCCTTCAAAGGAGGCAGAAACAGCAGCAGCACAGGTTCAGCAGACCAAATTACCCAGAAGTCCGAGTGAAAGCAAATCGCCACCACAAACCCCGCCCCCCATCATTGCCTCGTCCAGCCGGGAGGAGGAAGATGAGGGAGACAAGATCATGGCGGAGCTGCAGGTAATGACAACTGTGCTGGAAAGACAGGGTGGCCTTCATTACTCAAGGACCCCTCTGTCTGTATTTGAAACAGTGGTGTGTGTGTGGGAGGACAGAAGTAGTTGTGTGGTGGGGTTTACAAATGAGGAATTTTAATCCTTAACCTTTTGAATTCCTGCTGTAAAGTTGCAGTTTAGGTATAAGGCAATATTGTGACTACTTCAGCATGGAAATACAACAAGCAATGTTGATTTTTTAATTTATTTTTCTTTCATATATATATATAAAAGTATTTCACACTGCTAATCCCTGGTGTATGTATTTTGATTTCTTAGGTTTTCCAGAAGTGCACTTTTATGGATGTAGGGACAAAAAGTATTGTTGAGCATCCCAGAGTTGAAACCCAATTCAGAGAGATAAGGCCTGGGGCCTTAATATCACCCAGAGAAAAGAAGGTAATATGTGTGGCGCTGCAGAGCCTCCATCGCCTGGCTCAGCTCCCTTTCTGCTTCGAACACTGGTCACGTACTCTTTGAACCCTACCTCTCTCTCACTCTGCAGCCTCTGCCCATTTGAATGTGGCGATTTACTTGGTGCTAGTGGTTTTTGTCTTTTTGTTTCTTTAATATTTGCACACGAGTCTGCAGGAAACATTGTTCACATGTCAAACATCCAGAGCAGAAGTGACAGGGATGCTGTAAAACCCGCTCAAACACGCTGAAATCAATCAAGCCAGTGCCGATAAAGGCCACTAAAGGCAGCGATGCTCCTGTTGCCTTTAATTAAATTGACCCGCTTACTGAGCTGTGCAGTGTTGAAAGCAGGACAGACCTCATTTTTAAATATAAAAAATCGAATTACATTTTTTTCATGTCTACTAAAACATCACGTAACTGAACAAAGCATAACCTCAAAATACTAAAAAAAAATCATATTTTAAAGAAACAAAGTCAGTCTACCCAAAGTTTTGAAGCTATTGCCCTTAGGGAACACAAGTGAGTTTGTTATGAGGGCAGTTTATCTTTATCTACATGGGCTATAAATTCAGGGCAGCAGTACTGTATTATTAAACAAAACAAAAAACATGGGAGAGCTGGAACTGACCTTGCTGTTACCAGGAGGCCTAAGACCTCATGGAAATGATATTGTAGGCATCAAGGATCTTGTCAGTTAAATTACAAAAACAACATTTCTTGCAGAGTTGGTTCTGATTGTCTTGCACCTTTTTAACCCTTTCCCAGGAACGTTTCCACTTCCCAGATCGCTGCTGTGCTCTGTGCTGGTTTAGGTTCTGTTGTAATCCGGATTGCTGCTGTGCTCTGTGCTGGTTCAGGTTCTGTTGTAATCCGGATTGCTGCTGTGCTCTGTGCTGGTTTAGGTTCTGTTGTAATCCGGATTGCTGCTGTGCTCTGTGCTGGTTCAGGTTCTGTTGTAATCCGGATTGCTGCTGTGCTCTGTGCTGGTTCAGGTTCTGTTGTAATCCGGATTGCTGCTGTGCTCTGTGCTGGTTCAGGTTCTGTTGTAATCCGGATTGCTGCTGTGCTCTGTGCTGGTTCAGGTTCTGTTGTAATCCGGATTGCTGCTGTGCTCTGTGCTGGTTCAGGTTCTGTTGTAATCCGGATTGCTGCTGTGCTCTGTGCTGGTTTAGGTTCTGTTGTAATCCGGATTGCTGCTGTGCTCTGTGCTGGTTCAGGTTCTGTTGTAATCCGGATTGCTGCTGTGCTCTGTGCTGGTTCAGGTTCTGTTGTAATCCGGATTGCTGCTGTGCTCTGTGCTGGTTCAGGTTCTGTTGTAATCCGGATTGCTGCTGTGCTCTGTGCTGGTTTAGGTTCTGTTGTAATCCGGATTACAGCGATCTGGATTGAATTGAGCCAGTGGCCTCTTGGATACGGTTTGTTCATTTGATACAAGTTTCCATGATTGAGTGCTTGCTTTGACATTCGGGACACGCTGAACGTGTGAGGGAAAGAGGTGTTGCACTCTTGCTTCAGGTATTGCGTTGATCTGAAATCATTTAGGCTGTGAAATTGCCTGTTTCTTTGACAAATGGAAATGTTGACTGTAGATGGAGATTTGAATACTGTAATACTGTAGCTCTTAATCGTGCAAGCCTTGTACCTCTAACCTTTTTTGGTCATCTCATTATAGATTTTTTTTTTTTTTTCCAAAAGAAAATGTGGTTACTGTGTTCTTGAATTGATTCACCTAACCTTTTTTGGCTCTGACATCTAGGCTGCTTTTAATGTTTGTGTTTTAGGGGATGGCAATAATTACCAAACTAATTCTAATGTCTCTATTGTTTTTTTTGTTTATTTGTTTTAATTCAGGTGAAAACAGTTTCTACAATCAAATATGCACGTATATAAAACTGCATTAAATTAGCGATATAGTTGCCTCCCCCAGACTGTAGAACTAAAGGTCATCAGTTATCACTAAATCATTGGCTACTGATAACCCATCTTCCAGGAAATATAGTTGTAGAGGTTCTTTAAAGCACAATAATCATGCTAATTAACTCCTCACTGCTTTACAGTGATAGATAGCAGGTAACATCAGTAGTCATGTAAATATAGTCAAGATTGAATTGAATGTGTAAATACTGACCCTAATGTTAATGTGAATTAACTTCTCACAAAATTAAATGCAGTAACATGATTAAAATCGATGTACTGCAGGGATGGACATACGACTCCTGTTGCATAGCAGTTTGAGCCATTCCTAGTTTTACTGTGAGTTTAATAGGACACATCTGAGCTTGCTACCTATGCACAGCGACTAATCAAGCACGTAGTAAAACCTGGAAAGGGTGAAACTGCTATGGAATCAGAGTCGTCCTTCTGTCCCTGTACTGTACAAGGGGTTTATTTACAAACTTGAAAAGTGCAGGAAATGTACTCGCATAGCATAAATCTGTTTTGTTTTTATATTTCAAGATCAGTGTGATTTGTGTTCAAGTAAATAAGCACAATGTGTAGGTAGAGCTGCGAACGACATTTATGCATCATTTTACCAAGTTTAAAAGTAACCCCATTAGTGTTCAGCTATGGCCAAAAGTTTTGCATAACCTAGACTTTTAGGACGGAAAAAGAAAAAAACTATATGAACATAATTTTAAATCTTTTATTTAGCATCATGTAGTCAAGGAAACTAAAAAATGATATCGCAAAAGGCATAATATTAGTACGGTATTTCATATTAGATTTTGAAATGTCACATTTTTCAATTTGTCAGTTTTTTGTTAAGTATATGTAATTCAATATGTTAATGTAACATTATTCAGCAGGTTTCAAGCAAAGTTTGTTAATTATATAGGGTGATGCAGCACTCTTGATCATAGCTGTATGCACTGGAAATAAATACAAAATCATCATTTTTTTTAGAACTATTGTAATGCTGTGTTAAATTAAACCTGTATTTCAATACATCCAGAACGTATTATCGAGGTGTGTTACAAGGATTTTATTGCACAATGTTTCTTGGAGACCCTGGGTGCACTTTTACCCTTTAATTTAAAAGCTGCAGTCCTTTGGGTCTTGCACAGGAATCCATTGTGCAATAATGTTCTCCTCATGAACTGTCCTAGCAGAGCATGGAGATACTTGGTGAAGAGAGACAAACAGACACTGATGAGAATGGAAACGAGACTGCGCTGGATAGCCCTCAGGTAGGTGTAAAGTACTCTCTGGAACATGCTTTGTGATGTCTGATGCAGTTTGTAAGATTTCATCTTGCCCTACCCAAAAGATCTGTGTTTAAATAAGCACCTTTGTTTTGGTTTCTTTTTACAGGTTATATATTACGTCACTGCACAGATTTCAAATAAACCCCCTTCACTGCAAATGGAAGAGCTACAGGAGCCCAGTGTGGATGGAACTGCAGAAAGCAACCTTCAGTTTGTGGCGAATGAACCATTTGTTTTCCAGGAGTGTTCATATGTGGAAAACCAAGGGTACTTCCCAGATAGACAACATCAGTTCCAGATTTCCTATACTGAAACCCAGCAGGAAGTACCCGATGTGGAACAAAAACAAGAAATGAGAACTGCCCATTGCATTCAGAAAGAAGAACTAACCAGAACCATACCACAGAAAGGTAGCATTGAAGACACCATGATAAAAATGTCTACAGAAAACTCTGAAGCCACTAATGCAAGCCCTTTGCCTACAGAAATGTCTGTAAGCCAACTGAACTCCTTAATGAAAAACCAAGAGGCTCCTGTGACTCTCGAGTCCCCTCAAGAATTGACAGAAGAGGGACACAGTGAACAGGTAGTACTCAGATCCAAATCATCTAAGGTAAATATCAAGTATTTTGAGGATGCAGACTCGAACCCTAGTTCTCCTAGCGAAGAAAGCCCTACACCCATTGATAACATAGCGTTCATGATCACGGATACAGAGGTGCAGGCTCTTTCCTGCGGAGAATTTCAAGAAATAGTCAGCAATAAGGGAGAAAACGTACAAACTGTAAACGTTGATGCCAACCGGGAAATGACGACCCAGGGTTACAGCCACAGCCAGTTGGATTCCGAAGACCCAGCTGCAGGCCTGGACAGGAAGCCAGTCATCATCATATTCGATGAGCCAATGGATATTCGATCAGCTTACAAGAGGCTGTCCACTATATTTGAGTCTGAAGAGGAGCTGGAGAGGATGTTGGCTGAGGAAAGGATCGACGAGGAAAATGAGGAAGCTGAGGAGACCGATTCAGATAGAAAGGAGGTCTCTCTCGAAAGCAGAGCTGATCGAGTGGAAAGAGCAGATCAAGTATCAAGTGTTGACAGCTGTAACTATCTTCAAACCAATAATGCTCATTTACTAGAGCCTCCCGGAGGGTCGACTGCAGAAGCGAAGCCTAATGTTCTAGATGGCAGCAAGCAAGACGCTAAGAAAAAGTTCAAATTCAAGTTCCCCAAAAAGCAGTTGTCGGCTCTCACTCAAGCCATTCGCACAGGTACAAAGACTGGCAAGAAAACACTACAGGTGGTGGTTTATGAAGAAGAGGAAGAGCCGGATGGAACTGTAAAACAGCAGAAGGAAGCCAAGAGATTTGAAATTAGGTCAAAGCTCACAGACGACGAAACCACCTCCACTACCGTCAAAACTATTGCCACAGTACAACAGGCGTCTTCAAATTCTCAGTACAGGACTGATGAAATTCGTAAGAATACATATAAGACCCTTGACAGCCTGGAGCAAACCATTAAACAGCTGGAAACGACAATAAGCGAGATGGGTCCCAAATCGCCTGAAGAAACTGTGCTGGAGGAATCTAGAACCTTCTCTTTTCAGAAAGCTGAATCTGCAGAACAAGCCGAGCCTCAGGTGGAGCTTGGTTCTGTCCGGGAGTCGGCAGCTCCAGTCAATTATCAAAAGGGCCTGCAGTGGAAGAGGTCCAAACCACAGCTATTACCAAGGGCTGCAGCCACCACCACCATCACCTGTGAACAGGTCTCTTTTTAAGCTCTTCTTGCTTCGTGCAGGTGGCTTTCTTTTGGGTTTTCTAACAGCTGACTCTTCGGCGGTTAATGTATCTTGCCAGTGCAGGGAAAAGCTGGGAATCTGATGCTTTAACCCTTTGGTGTGTGATTTGTTGTTGTTTTCATGATTGTGAACTGGCATTTATCAGTGGTTGTACTGAATTTTGATTTGGCTAAAACTCTAACTTGGTTTCAGGCTGTAATTCTAACTTTTTTAACTGGTATTTTTTATTTATTTAATTAATGAGCATGTAGGTGTTCTTGGGAAAGTGGTTGATTTCCTGAATGAAACACCCCTGATATTTGTGGCTTTCATTATCTTTTTAAATACTCCCAGATAATCTTATAATCAGTACCTGGCATCATACAGCTAATCACATCCCCTACCCCCACCTGGCAGCAAGATCCTCGCTGGACTTTTTTAAGGCCAACTCTAGAAGTGACGCTGTGATTGGTGCTCCAAGCGATCAAGCCGGGTGCCGAATAAAATAAGAACTAAATCTGTTTTGTTTAGTGGGTGTCTTTGTTTCTGAATGTTGGGTTACTGTTGCATGCATGGTGTATTCCGCTGTGGTATATTATGGTCGGGATCAACTTGCAAAATCAGTGATTTGGGTATCTTTTTGTCTTCTGTCTCCATGTCATTTTTAATTATTTTTTTAAAATTTTTGCAGAGCAGCAGTGCAATCTCGTCAACCAGCAGGATGCCAGTGCCAATGTCTTCAAAATCCAGACAGCAGCCAGGGAGCCCAGACAAAGCTGGAACACAACAGAAGCTCCAGGAGCCCCAGAGGCAGTTCCGACAGGTAGTTTTACTGTAGACCAGTCTTTGAAAAGGACATTTAAATTGCGTTACAAAAATACTGAAAAAAAGAAAATATGACGATGGTAAAAAGTGGAATAGCTTGAGTTATGAAACCTTAAAAGAAACCAAAGGCTGAGCATTTTGTTAAATGGAATTAAGTAGACCAACCTGGATCTGTAGACATCTCTCTTTTTTTTTTTTTTCATTGGCTTGGATGGCATGTTTCAAGAGTTCTGTTTTAACATTTCAGTAACATCTCCCATCACAACACGTGCATGTTTGCATCGTTAACTAAACAGGAAAGAAAAATCAAATCTCTTCAAAAGTTGTGTTCCTAGATCGAACTTTCCACTAACGTTCCATCTCTGTTCCTTAGTACCCTGCTTATAGAATGCTTGGGCTAAACACACCTGTACTAACTACTGAACCAAACGTGATGATCTGCTATTCTCACCAGGCTCTCATTATTCATCTACACCCCCGACAGCATGGCAATCACTCTTACTAATATAGGGGCAACCACTGCAGCGACTCTCCCCACTGCTTTGCCCCCCTCTCTTTCTTTCCGCTCTCTAATTATGGTTTCATCAGGTCTACTAAATAATGTGAAGGCCTTGGTTAATAATATCAGTTTAGTGTATGTTTGTTTCTTTCTTGGGGGACCTGTTTCGCAGGCCCTTTTGTGGTTGACGATGTTTCTTTTTTATTTCAATTTCAATTTTTTTTTTTTTTTTTTTTTGACGACAAACCGTGTCTCCTGCCATCTTTGTTTGCAGGCTAATGGAAGTGCTAAGAAAGCTGATGGGGATTATAAAGCTTCTTCCCCTATTGTACCTGCTTCTAAGATCCCAGCCTTTTCCCCTAGCTCTGGGAAAGGAAGCTCTGGGTCTGCTTCTAGCTCAGACAGCACTAACCCTATTAATTCCTCTTCCTCTAAGTCTTCCATTCCTTCTGCCCTCCTGAACCCCCATGGCAGCCGCTCCTCTCTCCATCACCCCTCCTCATCCTCCCACATCCCCTCTATCTCTAACGGCTCTCTGAGGCTTCAGAGCCCCACTCACACTGGGAAAGGTCCAAGTCTTTCCATCTCACCACAGACTCAAAACGGCCGGCCACCCCCTTCCTCCTCCGCCTCCTGCTCCCCTTCCCCAGTCTCCTCCACCTCCCTGAGTCCAGGTGTGAAGAGCATCCGGACCATACACACACCCAGCTTCATCAGCTACAAGGGGCACAACGGGAAGCCCACTCCATCTTCTTCATCTGCCAAGGAATCAGCCCAAAACCACACCTAATACACCGGGCTTGCTGTACTGACCATTGATATTATTACTGTTGTGTTGTTTTTGTTTGCTTTGGTTTCATACTGCACCAACATGCTTTTATTAGTTTTTATTTCCTCTTTATTTTTGCTTAACATCTGCAGCATACCAGATTTCCAGATCTGTCTGTTACTACCTGTACAGAACAAAAAAAGTGTTTTGTGTTTACTTAACAGGGGTTAAAGTCAGTGTGTTCTGAATTGTTAAATAGAGCAATGCTTTTGTGTTTACAGGTTTCTTTTCGATGGTGTTAAGATTGAATATATTTTTTAATTGACGTGTTGGGGAATTGAAATATTTTGTATCGTGTATGAAAACAGTGTGAAAAAAATGGTAATAAAAAAAAAAAGAATATTAAGAGATGGATTAGCTTTTAGTTTGACTTTTGCTTTTAGTTTCAGTCTTTTGATTTTCCAGCATTGTGGTGATTTGTTTTAATGCTAGATCTTTAAAAAATTTTAAATAAATAAATAAATAATAGTACAAAAATAAACATGAGAAATATCTGTTTAAGAAGTGCTGATATTTCAAGTCTGGGTAAGAAGAATATTTTGTGGTAAGCTTCCTATGCACTGCCTCGTTACTTTGTTTAAAAGTACTTATGATAGATGGATTTATGAGGCAGATCTCTTTTCTGTTTCCAGTAGTTGTACTGCCTATCTGCCAAAGTTATTTTGTACCTAATATCCATCTTGCAGCTTCTACTAACAAAAACACTGAACCTAAAGTGGGCTATTTCCCAACCATTACTTTAATAATCTGTGTAACTGCAGTCAATGGTTCTTGATGTTTAAATATATACTAAACAGTAGTCCTTTAAATAGTAGCAGACTTGTGTATATAAATGCATATATAACCCTGCGGAAACCTAGTATAGTTTTGTTAACAAACCAAAGTTTATTTCTATGCATGCCTTTCTGATATTGCGGATGAGGTGAACATTGCTGATGTGAAAGAGAAATTACGTTTGCACAGAGAGAGATTTTGTAAATATGTGTGTATTCTTCATTTTTCTTTTTGTAAAGCTGTAAACCATGTTGTATAATACAGCTCTATGTTAAATTGATAATTGTGACGCTATAATAAAATAAAGGGCTGCATGCGTGTAAGTATGTGTTGTTTTATATTATTTTTTTTCTGTCACATGACCAAGGATTCTGGTCTTTAATTGCTAGTTATTTTGAGGGAAATTCTGCCCTCTAGTGGTGGGTAACTGTGCTTCCATAATCACTGTCTTTTCATATGAGGCTAAAATCAGAAGAATCCTGTGGTACTCCTAGTAAAGATGCAGGGCCGCTAACCTCAGTGCTGTGTCTTATTCTCTGGAAAATACACAGGACAGAAGAAGTGGGAGCAGCTTTTACCACTGATGCAGCACTTGGACTACCTTACCAAAATGGACATTAATTAGCTTTGGGTCTGTAAAACCAGCCAGTGGTTAAAAATGGACCCTTCATGTGTATTGCAATGCATCTCTTCACACGTACTGTACTAACATCGGTCTCTGACCCACTTACAAGCATTGCAAATGCAACTGAATTACTACCAGTCCTAGTATGGTCTAAAGTGATTGTTGAGTAATTCTGTATTTTTGTAGCATGTTAAGTTACCTACTAATGTCCTATATTTCTAGCAGAGTAAAAACTTATTAAAGCTATAGTGATTTTCTTTATTTGTGTATGTGTGTGTGCTTATACTGCCACTTAGTGGGCTCCAGCCTGTACCACACGCTACAGGGTTTAACTCTTAATAGCCACTCCTCGGACTTGACCCATTATTCTAGTGATATAATGTTGCATCAGAAATTGATTGGACTCCAGGTACATTAGTAGATGCCTGCAATCTGCTGAGGACATAGGAATGAGATCACATGCAATCTGTAGTTTGGCGCTGTACCAGTAATGTTGAGAGGCAGAGTTCAACGATTTCAAACACGACGCCGCAACCAAGGAGGAGCGTTGTTGCATGAAGAGTGAAGTAATATTCCAGTGAGACTGAAGCCTGGTTGGTTTCAGTAGACATACTGTGTTTACACTTGTATAGGTGTTGACATGAAAAAACATCCCCAAGCAATGAATGTTAATTGCTTATCTACTCTAAACTCTACTTTAATACCTTGCCAATACAGTGAAAGCACAGTAACCCAACGATGACCAAACAGGAGTAAAAGTATCAGAAGCCTGAACAACTGCAGAAAGTATGCACAAGCCAGCCTGGCCCTAATACTGCTGTTAAACAATCCATTCTGTTTCCATTTCTCAAAAGTACATATGGAATGAACTGTTGTAATGATGAATCCAACATGGTGTAGAAATGGGGCGGTGTGGAATCTGGCCTAAAAAGGTACTTCTAAGCAAACTTGAATTGATTTGAAATTAGAATTAATCACTGTCACAACAAAGTTGTGGTTTTTTTTTCCTCTCTCCAGAAACTGGAACACCATATACAGGGGCTGTGCCAAGGGTGCCCCAGGCATCCCCTCCCCAAAAATCCTAATCGACACCAAGTACTTTGAAAAAGGGGCCTTCCTAGCCTTGTATGAAGGAGTTAGGACTTCACCATGGAAGAAAAGAGTGAGAAAGAACAAAGACAAAAAAAAAATTCAATAAAGGTTTTTTCATGGGCCCTGCCAGGCCCTTTGGAAACCCTTTGCACAGCCCTGACTGTATATGACAAGTTTAAAGATTAATATGCTGAACAATTGTTTGAAACTATATGGAAAACTTGAATGCTCATAAATGTAGAGGCAATTGCAGTTTTCAAAGTTATGTTACAGTTAGTAAATCAAGTTTATAAGTTTGAGTTCACGTGTGTCAGAGGCCAATGAAACAATACATAAAAAAAGTACCATAGACAAACCTTAACAAAAAAAAGTGTACCCATTTAATAGCACTGGCACACTGTGATTGTATTTACTTTCACTCTGATTTAAGCCAGAAAAACATTTATTGTTATGTCAAAATTGTCCTACGGCTACAGTACAACCATTGGGAAATAGAATCACAGTGCTTAGGACAAGCAGAACTCATGATGGATCACAGAAGCCAAAGCATATTAAATATTTATCAGATTTTAATTTTAATGGGACTTCATAGATAAATAAATTTGCGAAGTGCAGGTCGACTTTCATCACTTTGAATATGGAAGTAGGCTTTGCTGTTGAAAGTAAGGTTAATATCTAACTATTCTTTTCAACCTTAAATTCTACCGCTAGTACATGCTCTTATAAGATGGGGTGTGAATCGATATAAACCAGTGCTTGCTTGCATTGTAGAGCACTGTACGGCATGCCTAAACTAATCTGAAAAGGCTTGAAGCTTATGAGATAAATAAAATCGATTGCATAATTAAAATACCAATCCCTGTGGAAAATGGTTGAGCTTGTGTTCCTTGTTTACCCACAGCTCTTTTTAATCCACTGATAGGAATTCCAGGCTGGGCTGTGGCTTCCTTTCACTGGACTAAAGCACCTCTACTTCCTGCCTGCCTGTCTTGCATGCTCAAGGGTATTGAGGATAAATATGTTGCCAAGGCAACCACACAGTAGCAGCGGTGAACAAATGCCGGAAGCAGATTGGGATACATCTGGAAAACATAGTGGAAGTTTCCACACCTACCTTATTGTTTTTGAAGTTCCTGAGTAGGGTTAAGTTCAATTATGCCTGGAAAGTCATACCTTTAGCTTGCCCCCTGCTCTTGGAATGAGGATGTACACCATTGTCAAGAGAAGCAGCAGCTGCGAACATCACGGCTCAAAGCGCACAGGCTGGACTTAAATGATGAGGGGGTGGTCAGTAAGGCCTGGATTGCTGCCCTGTTACATATTGCTGAAAAATGTTCCCACAACATGAACTATAAAGCTATTGTGCACAGTGCAGTCCGAGTCAGTACCGATTTGAGCATATAGTAGGACTGAAAGAGCTAAAGCAGTTTTACACAAATTATAAACCAATGAAACAAATTATTTGTGGAATAAAGTGTATGGTTATGGTAATATTAACCTAAAATAATGGTGCCATATTTATAATATAGCAGCCACGTACTGAAGTGTTGTTAGGAACTTTATTAGAAACAGAACAGGGTTGTTAGAACGAAGTGCAAACCCTCCCATTTATCAAAAGCATGTTACTTCATTGTTGGAACTTGATTGTATGGCACCTGAATACAGCCTCAATTATCCAGCATTCCAGAGTAGATACTACAGGTACACAGAACAGTATTCAGCTGTCCTTTATCTCTGACCATCAACTTCAAATATCTTAAAATCAGGGGCTTTAAAAGGGTACAGTGGAAAGGAATTCAAAATGCATTCTTTTATTTTTCTTCAAGCATCCTGCATGTTTTTTGGTGTCCAATGCAGCTATTCAATCCAAGACAAAGTCAAATTAGTCTGATTGTTGGGTCAACATTATTGGATGTGATGTTTTGTACATTCAAACAAATGGCAAGAATTACAAACCCAAGCCAATTTGGGGAGGCATGTGTCCTCTAGACATGTGCTTGTTTAGAAACACATTAAGCCAATCTGTCATCAGTCACCTTAACCATCTCCACGCTGCCTAAGAAACACATCAAACACTTTGTAAATGAAAACAATGATTGAAAGAGCTTGGATAGAGCATTGATGTCGCAATGTACTGGAAGCCGATTGGTTTGAAAAGATCAGCAAGCACCTACGACCACGAGGGCTTAGTTAATGTTGGTAATATTCCACTAATGTAACATCTGATATATAGTCATCATTGGGATCAGGTGTGTACAGGGCATTTGATTTAATGGCAGAAGAGTGGCTGTGGAATGATTCTTATGTTTTCTATTTTCATCTATCCCCAATCATTGCGTTTTACAGAACTGTAGAATTGTGTGTGTGTGTGTATATATATATATATATATATATATATATATATATATATATATATACACACACACACACACACACACATATACCCCCCCTGCAAAGTTTTCACATTTTGTTGGCACCTGAGCGTACTCCACAACGCTTTCAAATTAGACTTTACATGTAGAATCTACACAAACTACTCCACATTGATAAAGTTACAAAATGCATATAGAACATAAATAAGATTTAGAGAAAAACAGATTAATCTCAGTTGCATAAGTATTCAGCCCTAAGTCAGCTCAGGTGCAAATGATTTGTTTGAAAGGTCACAAACTAAAATGGTTTCAACCTGTATGTACTCAAAAGTGGTTTAACCCTCATGTATATAAAGACACTCAAGCTGCAACTCGCATAGTGATCCTACAAAGCAACCATGAAGACCGGAGCTTTTGAAACAAGTCAGGGATGAAGTGATAGAGGCACACAGAGCAGGAGAAGGGTACAAGAAAATTTAAAAAGATGCTGATTATCCCTCTCAGTCCATCATTAAGAAGTGGAAGATTCATCACAGCACCCAGATCAGGTCGCCCTCCCAAACTCATTAGCTGGGCAAGCAGGAAACTGGTTCGGGATGTCACTCTGAAGCCAACAATGACCTTGATAGATGTGTCTGAGATGGGAGTCACTGTTCACACATCAACAATAAGCTGGTCCCTACATAAAGCTGGCCTGTATGGACAGGTGGCAAGAAAGAAGCCATTACTCAAAAAGCCTCATCTTAAAGCACCTATGGAGTTTGCGAAAAGCATGTAGATGATACTGCAGACATGTGGAAAAAGGTTTTGTGGTCAGACGAGACAAAAATTGAACTTTTCAGTCTAAATTCTAAGCATTCCGTCTGGCACAAGCCCAACAATGAACATCACCCAGTCAACACCATCCTGACTGTCAAGCATGGTGGTGGCAGCATCATGTTATGGGGATGCTTCTCTTCAGCAGGGACTGAGAAGCTTGTCAGGATAGAGGGGAGAATGGATGGTGCAAAGTACAGGCGAATCCTTGAGGAAATCTGTTTGAGTCAGCCAAGACTGATACTGTGGAGGAAATTCACATTTCAGCAGGACAATGACCTGAAGCACTAAGCCAAAGCCACACTGGAGTAGTTGAACAAGAACAGAATCAATGTGCTTTAGTGGTCCAGTCAAGGTTCTGACTTGAATCCAATTGAAAGTTTATGGCAAGACTTGAACATTACAGGCCATTGACGATCCCCAACAAACTTATCAGAACTGGAGCAATTTTCCCATGAAGAATGGGCAAAAATGTCACCATCCTACTGTGCAAAGCTAGTACAGCCCTATCCAAAAAGTACATTTCATTTTGTACATTCTCTTTCTTTGCAAGTTGTGCTGACATTTAACCTCCTCCTCATATAACAGTGTTCAGTTTAACCACTACAGCTTTGAATTATTTGCATTTCAACAAAATGTGACATTATTGGTACGGGGTGAATATTTCTGCAAACCACTGTGTGTGTATATATAGCACCTTTCCTGTATTTGATCTCAATATACAAGAACACAGGAATAAATAGTATCAGTTTTGATCTGTAGAAAAAAGAAAACACCCATTTAAGAGTGTATCTGCCTGTTCCTATCAGACTTTTGGAAATGAAGGATGGGGATTCAAAAGGTACTGCTTATACTGTTCTCTATCATTTCATATTTCTGTACGATCCCCTTCATCTTGTTACTGATATTTTTGTGCATTTACCTTTAATGCAACATTTGGAAGTTTTGGATTCATTTATTTATTTTACTTAACCAACATAACGCACAAACAAATGGATCACAGAAAGATTGTTTTTTATTTCCAGTGTTTTAGGGGCGTCTCCACCTACATGACTGTACACAGGCATGATACAATGTCCAGTTTCAGGACACATTTTTTCATGCAGTTTCAGAGATGAAGAAAAATGATCAAATGACCAGTTTTTCCAGGGTCAACGATATACATGCCTATATTACAACATTTATTACATCTGGACTTTCAGGGGAAAAAAAAAAAAAAAAGAAGATATGAAATATGTACATTAAGAGTTACTTATTTTACAGAAATATTAAAAACTTCAAGTCTCATTTAATAATAATAATAATAATAATAATAATAATAATTCTGACTATAAAACCCTTTAAGATCCAACTGGAATGCCTACAGAATGGAAGCTCTGAATTGGCTTGTGTTAAAATCTGTAAAATGACTTCATGAAAACTGAGCTGTAGATAAAATTCAGGTCAGTCACCTTGCAGTACATTTTATATATCTGAACAAAAGACAATAATGGCACCCTAACTATCTCAGAAGCAAATCATAATGAGGCACTTTTCTGAATAAACATTTGATGAACATTTTTTTTTTTTTGCATTATAATGCTAGTTGTTGATAATGGTAAAACTGTAATACAGAAATATTGCATCAGAAGTGTTCAGCACTTGCTTTGTACATTTATTTTCTTTTTTTTTAAAGTCATATAAAAAAAGTTATTTAATTTTATGAGCACAGAACGGTCTGGCTGTCACAATGCACTGCAAAGTGATTCCACAGTACACAGCACAGAAACCAGCCTATAAAGAGGCTGTAAAACAGAACCCAAATACACAGTTCAAGTAAGAAGATAAATATCTAGTTTAAAAATACAATCATTACAAACATGTATGTTAGTAATATGATATATATAATATATATATATATATATATATATATATATATTATATATATATATATATATATATATATATATATATATATATATATATATATACACATATATATATATACATATATATATATATATATACACCACACACACACACACACACACTATATATATATATATATATATATATAATATATATATATATATATATATATTATATATATATATATACACACATATATACATATATACATACATACATACACACACACACACACACAGCCTTGCAAAAGTATTCGGACCCCTGACCAATTCTCTCATATTACTGAATTACAAATGGTACACTGAAATTTCGTTCGATATTTTATTTAAAAAAAATAAATTGTTGTAAGGTGACATTGGTTTTATGTTGGGAAATATTTTTAAGAAAAATAAATAACTGAAATATCTTGCTTGCATAAGTATTCAACCCCTGTGCTGTGGAAGCTCCCAGTTTGCCCTAACAAGGACACAATTACCTTACCATTGGCCTCCACCTGTGAACCATTAAGTAATACAAATGATTAGGGAAAGGGTACAAAATAATATCCAAGTGTTTGGATATCCCAGTGAGCACAGTTGGATCAATAATCAGGAAGTGGAAGCTGCATCACACCCCCAGGCAATGCCAAGAAAAGGCCATCCCTCAAAACTCAGCGCTCAAACAAGGAGACTTGAGAAGCCACAGAGAGGCCAACAATCACTTTGAAGGAGCTACAGAGTTCAGTGGCTGGGAGTGGAGTAATGGTGCACCAGTCAACCATATCAAGAGCTCTGCATAACACCAGCCTGTACGGGAGGGTGGCAAGAAAAAAGCAGTTACTCAAAAGTACCATCTGAAAGCACGTCTGGAGTTTGCCAGAAAGTATTAGAGTGACCCAGATGCGATGTGGGAAAAGGTTTTGTGGTCAGATGAGACCAAGATAGAGCTTTTTGGCCAAAACTCAAAGCGCTATGTGTGGCGCAAACCTAACACTGCCCATGCCTCAAGACACACCATCCCTACAGTGAAGTATGGTGGTGGCAGCATCATGCTGTGGGGATGCTTCTCATCAGCAGGGTCTAGGCATCTTGTTACAATTGAAGGAAGAATGGATGGAGCAAAATACAGGAAAATACTGCAAGAGAATCTGCTTCAGTCCACTAAAAAACTGAAGGTTGGGAGGAAAATCACCTTTCAGCAGGACAATGATCCCAAGCAAAAGGCCAAAGCAACATTGGAGTGGCTCAAGAACAAAAAGGTGAATGTCCTACAGTGGCCCAGTCAAAGTCCTGATCTCAATCCCATTGAGAATCTGTGGCACTATTTGAAAATTGTTGTCCACAAGCATCATCCAACCAACCTGAACAACCTGGAGCAAATCTGCCAAGAAGAAAATGCCAAAATCACTCCGACACTGTGTGCAAAGCTGGTACATACTTACCCCAAAAGACAAAGCTGTTATTGCAGCGAAAGGTGACTCTACCAAATATTAATGTGTGGGGGTTGAATACTTATGCAAGCAAGATATTTCAGTTTTTTATTTCTTAAAAATATTTCCCAACATAAAACCTGTCACCTTACAATAACTGATTTTGAGTTTAAGTGTTTTAAAATAAAATATCGAACCGAACGAAATTTCAGTGTACCATTTGTAATTCAGTAATATAAGAGAGATGGTCAGGGGAATGAATACTTTTGCAAGGCACTGTTTGTGTGTGTGTATCTATATCTATAGATACACACACACACACACACACACACACTCTATTTTTTAAAGATACTGATAGAACCGTGACCTAACCACTTGGGCGCCAGATAATTTGTAAGGATGGGTGTCCACTGCAGGGCTTAAGTTTGTTTTGTTCTTGTCCCGACTGTCACTGTTCAGTTGTTCTGATGACTGCCTCGACGACTCTGACGGAGATGGCCTACTGATCTGAGCTACACTGCTAGAGCGGTCTGCATCTTTCTGAACAGATAAAGGCATCTCTGGCTTTGACCCTTCCCCTTGGCTCCTGGCTACTGCAGCCGGCTCTGCTGGAGAGTCTGCGTTGACGTCCGGGTTGCTGGTGCGGAAGCGCTCTCGTGCAATCCACTCTCTGATCGAAAGGTCCTGGGAGTTACATTTGGGTTTCAGACGGTCCATGGCGGACAGCTCGGATTCTTCATCTGCTTGCTCCTGCTCTTTCCAGTCGTTCATGATAGCTAACTCCGCAAAGTCTCGCTGTCCTCCCATGGTGTGTCTCCGTCTGATTTTTTTTTTCCGCGTCTCCGGTGATCTAGTTTTTTGCGTGCCTACCCCGAACATGTCATCTGCTGAACTTTTCAAACGAAACTTTAACCTGTCTGTGATCTTCAGTCGCCATACCAGCTCCTGCTTCTCGGGCTCGCTTTTGTTTGACGACAAGCTCCCAGTCGATTTTCCCTTCTTCATCACCTCAAACACGCGCGACAACCTGTTTGACTCCTTGTCACTCCGTGTCTCTGCTGAAGACTCGCTGTCAGTTTTCTGTCTCGCTGACTTTTTCCTGGAGAGCGTGTCACACTCGATCAGCTTGTGAGACACAAACCCCCGGCGACTGTCTAGCTTTGGAGTGGTGCTGCCCTCCGTTCCTGCAAGCTCGCTCCCCATCGACCCTCTCCGGCTGTTGAGATCCTTTTCCTGGAACACCTCCCGCAGAGTCTTTTCAGGAGCTGAGAGTGATGCAAACACAGGGAAGTCACTTTCGCTGTCCGTCTCCATCGGCCGTCCTTCGCTGATTAGTTCGCTCCGTTCATCATCAGCCTCATCTCCCCTGCTTTCTGCCACAGACTGAACCTCCGGGCTCAAGATACTAGACTCCACACCAGTCAGGTATGTCATAGACGACGTGGTTGAATAATCTGAGGTGATGGAGCTGGTCTCTGCCGCTATGGACTCGTTACCTTTGATGTCAGGAGTTGTCCACTTCCTGTAGCGCGTCCTTTGAGAAGCCTGGGAGCTTGTACTGTTCATTGTACCTAGATCTGAAGCATCATCAAGCTGGGAAGAAGGATCAGAGAGAGAGGATTTTCCCAATGCCTGAAGTCGGTAACTGAGACTTGGAGAGTCTGTGCGTTTTGGGCTCGGTGAAGGACAAGGAGAAGGCTGCCCTGAGGGCAATTTCTCTCTCATGAAAAAGGAATTTCTATTGTCCTTTTTGCACCTGGTCACTAAATCAGTACTTTTATGGATGTCCTTTTTGATATCCTGGCTCTCTCTAGACCATCCTTTTTGTTTCAGAGTAACAGTCTCTTTGTCCACCTCCACTTTGTCTGTGCCGTCATTGGACTCGTTTGTGTCGTGATCCTTCTTTAAAAACACACTGTCCAGTTCGTCATCCGAGCTGCTCGGCAGTGGCTTGTCCTTCTGCTTCTTTCGTTTGCGGCTGGCCGCTGCAAAGATTGAGGACACAAGCAGTTCTCTGCTGTATTGATCCTTTCCAGATCCCCAAGAACCCTGTTTAGTAAGAAGAAAGGGGTTAATGTCCTGTGGATTATGAAATCCAATTAGAAATAATATATTATCTAGTAAAAATAATGACTTTTTTTTTTTTTTTTTTTTTTAAAGAAGTCATAATAGTAAACATGTTTGTTTTATGAAACCACTGTTTATTAAATATAAATTAAATATACTAATAATACAATTTGCATTGGTTAAGCTGGAACACGTTCTCAGCTACAACTAGGCACACGCACACATACAGTAACAAGAAAATAATCTCACCTTAGATTTTGCAGAGTCACTAGTGGCTGAATCTGAAACGAGAAGAAAAATGAAATCATAGCAGAATTACCGCCAATCTCCCATTTAACAAACTGTACCGATGAAGAGAAAAGCATAGTCCACAAAAACACAATGTACGACAGTGAACAAAAGAGCAGAACACATCGGACACAGTCGCAGCTCATGGAGATGAAAGCACCACAGAAAGCCACCGCCATGAAAGAAAGCTGTGAATTGTGAGTGGAACCTGTTCAATGAGAAGAATGGCAAAGGGACCTTGCTGGTTGTCCTGGGCAGAGAGCAGAACTGCTTCTACACACTTTCTCTCTTCAGGCTGTCATTCATTCTTTCTCAAATCTACCTAAAAATATCCTAATACCAGCTAATACACAGTCTAAACTTCACTGGTAGAATTTTTATATGGCACACTTTGTTAATGTCTTTCATGTTTGTGAATTTTCGATTGTTAACGATGCTAATTTATCAGCCTTTGCATCAAAGTGTTTACCTGAAAATGCCAAGTATGAAAATAGTCTGAACAACCTATACCCCAGTTTGAGAAGCACTGCACTGAACTACTGCAGCATCCTTGGTATGTACATTTGTAGCTGCTGGTTTTTAGACATTGAAGGGTTGAGGAGCTGTGATGAGATGTGCAGAGTAATGAAGACTACAAAGAGTTGCTATGCAGCAAGAAAACATGACAGGGGGCAGAAAGGGGCTAGCAAAGAGGCATCTCCAGGGCAGAATCAGGAAGGTCCTCCTATTATCCTACTTATTTTTTCAAGGTCATTTTAAAATCTAGTTTAAATATGTTGGGGGTTTAAAACCATTTTTTTAAATCTATAAAGATAGCTCAGCCCCCCACCACACCCCTTTGGACACATGACTTTATGCTACATGACTAAAAAACTGGTAGACCATACCATTCTATTTCTCCTTAGGGCCTGCTTCAGAAATAATAAGAAACAGCAGAAAGACTTTTAAAAAGTAGTATTGGTCTGCTTAAAATAATCTTAAAAAGTAAATGTAAAACACGGATGACAATATTTATTTGTCCATTTACAAGAAACGGGGATTTCTGCAGACTAGGCAGCTACAATGGGGGCAACAATCCTCCTTCTTCCTACAGTTCCAGCTGTCCATCAGTGACATCACAGAATCCATCAGTGACATCACTCCTCCCACTTGGCCTGTTTCAAGATCAGTATGTGTAAATGCTGGAAAAGCCTTAGACACTCAACAAGAAAAACTAGAGACAAAGGGGTCATATTTATGTGAAAGAACATGCTGGATTAATGCAACAGTTGGCAGGATCACACTCACAGAATACTGAAAAGAAAAAAGCCTATGGAATTGAAACTTAGGAAAAGGACAAAACGACAAATGAAATGTGTAAGGGGGAGAAAATGAAAAAAACTGAACTGATAAAAACTGAAATATATAAAAAGTTAAATCTAAAAATATATATTTAAAAACTCAATACACATTGGACAGAAAAACTATTGTAACCCATTTATCCATTTGTTTCTCAAATGGATTTTCTCATCTAGAAAAAGGTTGAAATAGTTTGACATTAAATCAAGCTTGTGAAATAGTTTAGATTGTTTTCACAAACCTCAAACAAAAGTATTGAAATACTGTTTGGCTGGTTATTAAACTCAATGGAATAAATTATCTTCCTGATTTGAGACCATAATTTAAAACACTATGTGTACACACATATATATATATATATATATATATATATATATATATATATATATATATATATATATATATATATATATATATATATATATATATATATATATATATATATATATATATATATATATTATATATATACACACACACACATACACACATGACACTTAAAATTCCACTACAAATGCCTGTGTGTTCCGATAAGAGTAGTGATAAGATTAGCTTTTTTTGCCAGCTGCTCTGATCCTTTTTTCTTTCATGTATACAATAATAATAATAATAATAATAATAATAATAATAATAATAAAATAATTTCTGTTGATGTTAACCCACCCCAAAGCACATCTGGTACAGGCAAGTTACCTGATACATCTCCTGGAGATCCTCCAGTCCTTCCAATGTTGGTGAGCAAATGATCTATGTTTGGCACTGGCTGAGACTCAACAGCAGCCTCCTGACGAACTGGAGTCTACAATTGAACAAAATATGAGCCCCGGAGCCAATAAACAAACACACATTATCATCCACTGCTGCAGGCCAGGGAAATACAGCCTTTAACCTGATGTAGGTGGAGAAGACACTGTATCCAGAACACTGCTCCCTCTGGTCACAGTTCTAACTGCATCATTTACAATTATCAACAGCATAAAACTAAACCTGCTTTAGATAAAGAATACCAACCACTGTACCCTGAATGCACAGGCTTAAATAACAAAGAATACCAACTAGTGGACCCTGAATGCACAGGCTTAAATAATGAATACCAACTACCCTGACTGCAGAGGCTTAAATAAAGACCAATAGAGGTGATATTACAAAATTACAAAAAATCACTAAATTTGTGTGTTTATACGCACCGTTGGATCTTCATTGCCGCCTTCTGTAAAAAACCAGTGATACTGAAAAACAAAGAAAGCAATATGCATCAGTACATAGTGTATATATCCTCCTGCCTAGGTAATAACTACATCACCATGAAAAAGCATAGGTCACCATAAAACTACATCTACTGCCAGGAGAAGAGCAACATAAATGTCCAAGCCTACTTTCATCAAAAGCAGAAAAATGGTTCCCAAGATATAACCATCAAAAGCTCACTCAATCAGTTGTGAAATAAAGCAGTTCGACAAGAACTACAGTTTATTCACAGGAAGTTAAATGGCGCATTAAAGATGCCCTTCAAGTTTAATCAAACCTGAGCAAGATGAGCTTCTCGAATAGTCTATTAGCTCAACCAAGCATGAAAACGGTCACCTGGCCTCGATTCTGAACCCCTTAAGAGTCCTGCTCTGCATCTGCACTCCGAGTAAGGAAGCCTCAATACCAAGCGAAAAAAACTGATGGCCTGTCCAACTGCATTTCAGTTCACTTACATGCTGTATAAGTGTTTCTACAATTTTGTACTGGTCTGGCATGTGTGTCACCATATGGGTCATGTTGTCTTCTGATGTCCTGACCAGAGTGGGACCGAACACGATCGCCAGATTCCGTGGTTCCATCTGCAAGACAAGTGCCAGTAATAAGCTCATTATTCATTTGGCAGATTTAGTTATTTATACACTGCAGCCCCACACTGAAAGTTTGATGCCGTCGTAGAAAATAAAAAAACAAACAAACAAATTCACATCAGGTTACAGTTTCAGAAAACAGGCTGCATCTGGATAATGTAATACATGGGACTGTGGAAAGTTGACCGGTACTATAAAACAGTTTAATACAATACAAGAACATTATGGGATAGCATTTTCCCATAATGGAGCAATTTTTTTTTCCCATTTTTGAGCAAACCTGACTTGGTCTCACTGAAAACTTTTTAGGTACCTTGTTTTTTTCAGAGTTGTCAGCCACAGTCTTGAGATGTGCAGACAGAAACTTCAAAGTTTCAAAATGATGCTCAGGCAGCTCGTGAAGCTACGGTGAGAAGACAGAAACTTTAGTATCACATTAAAGTTAACACTATGTACGTGAATATGAAAACTGTGTAGTAACAGATTGTTCAACTTACAAGTTTTTTAAAACATTTCAGTCTATCCACTGGGTCGCTGGTTCTGTTGGCTTCTATAAAATCTGCATACTTTTCTAATACGAAGGGGATAAAAACGTTAGTGAAGACACTTGCAACTGTCTCTACGGTATGTTGCAAAGTGTCCACTAGATGGCACACTTTCAAATCATGACCATCTATTCTTCAAAAATAGTCCTTTTTGTTCAGTAAGGCCAATAATACTATAGAACAGCCAAATGAAATCTGAATTTTCTGCAAGAGGACAGGTGCGTATGACAAGTCTGTTGAAGATTTGTGCAACATAAAGACAGTTCACCATGTAAAGTGACAAACAGACAACTATCAGCAAATAAGTGTTTCCCTATTTAATGGACGATGCTTAAAAAAAAATGCATGACAATAGCTTCTAACCATTACTTAAATCCTAGTTACATCACAAAATATATTCATATTAAATAGCCCAACTATGTCAGAACACATGCAAAACTAAGCCACCAAGACCTATATCGTTAAACTTAAACAGTATCAACACAATATTAGTATAACTATCAGACATACTTTATCTAATGTTCCTTAGGTTAACAAACATGGGCTTGGCATTGACTGATGAATGGCAACCAAGATAATGACTAACTGAAATCACAACAAACCCTGACACCCTAACTGGGCAAAGGGTGTTTCACCAGCTTTTCCTTTGCTTGGTTTCCTAGCCAATGGCTCATTTTCATGTCATACGTTTATTTAAATACATTCAGTCAGGATCTGAGGCAGGATAGGGGTGAGCGGAGGGGTGGGAAGGGGGCTCTGAGAACTTACCATTTGTAAACAGGGGTTCAGGAAGCTTTCTGAAAAAGGATTTCAGTAAACTGCTGATAACATTCAGGTCCCGCCATTTCTGTAAGAACACAATGAATAGAGCAATGATGCTGAGCTTTGCTTTAATGCACTGTTTTGTCAACGACGTGAAGCCTAGCTGTTGGGTACTCACATCGTCCTGAGTGTCTATGTCGGTCATTCCTTTGTTCAGCTCCTCCTGCATGTTCGAGATGGCTGTATTGTTCCCTGGGACTCGATAGATGCCTGTGTATTCAAGGCCCCTTTCCTCCACTAGCTGACAGCAGATCTCAACTATCAATGGCACAAACTGGAAAATAAACACACACACGCATGTGATTATCAACACACAACATGACAATAACTTGGTCCTATCAGCTTGTGTCACAAGCTACTCTGATTGAACTGTTGGCAACTGACAAATAAAAAAAAAAAAGAGAATTAGAAAGGTCAGTGCAACATTTAATCCTAAAGTTACCAACACCCTCTTAGTGAAGTTTCACTTGTAAAGGTTCTGGATGGGTACCCAGTGAGAGAAATAACCTGTTACTGCTACAACCTCCACACTGTCAAACTTGAAATTATTTTTGTTTGTTTGTTCGTTTTTACGTTTTCAAAGTGAAGCTATCTGATGGCTTCAAATTATACTGCAATGTTTTATTTTTTAATTTGAACAGATTAAGGCGTTTCACTCAATAGGACTTGCACATTCAATTAACATGACAAAAAAAAAAACATGATACAAAAGGGTTCTATGAGACTGTCTTACTTTGTTGGTCTGAGCAGGGGGGCAGTCGTCCAGTCTAACACCAAACGTCACCCCTTGAACTGCTTTCTTCTCAAATGGTTTCCTCATTAGGCTGGGAATGCCCTTTCTCCAAGTTCCTTTATCCTTTGGTGGACTTGTGTCATCTAGAAACAGAAAATAAAATGAGACCTTTTCTGACAGATCAAACTGCAATTCCATTAACAAAATACAGACAGAGGGCAACATGTACTACAAGGATTCTGTTTGGAAGAATAGCCAAACCATTAACACACACTTTCAAAATCAATTTCCACGTGAGGCATCTAAAATTCTTCAAATTCAAGCTGAGGGTTAAATTGACCCTTACCAGTAAGCTCATGGCTACTCAAAAAACTTGGGTAAAAAAATATCTGGCCTCTATAAAGCTAACAATACAGGTGGTTATCAAATACTCGCCAAATACTCGCAGCTGCTGTGCAGCCATTATAGTTGAGCAGATTTAATGTTTGCTGTCACAACACTTAAATGTGGCAAATTGTTAATTATCACTTCTGGGTCCCCCAGAAAGCAAGCAGGGAAACAGAAATCAAATGGAAAGAACTACATTACTGTAATGGAAGCAATGAAAAAACACATTACAAGCTAAACAACGTGGCAGCCTCCTACCTTTATTGAGAAGCCTTCTGTCAGGATCCTGCTTCGGAGAGTGAGGACTCTGGGTCTTCTGTTCCCCTTTTGCTCCCAGCAATGTCTGTCGAATACTGAGGGACTGGCGGGGGGTTTTGGGAGACTGTTCCGTTTTGCTGGCAGAAGAGCTGAAAAAGGAACCATTGTGTCAACACTATAGTGTAAGAAGAAACTAATACACAAAGACATTTCACAGCAGGAGCAGTCGCACTGCTTACCTCATCATTGTATTGTACTCCTTGATCTTCCTGCTTATTAGATCCCTGCTAGTAACACCTGCGTTCTACAAACACAAAAAGCAGGGTTAATTTCTTGGTAGACTCAGATTGTGTTGTTAAGCTAAATGGAAGAAAAAAGTAAATTCATTTTAGTACAGTGTTATCAATATCAAGTAGCTGGTGAATGCTAGCAAATTGCACTTGGAGTCACTGTATTGCCATAGCAACCAGTTACGGTAACTAGTTCTTATTTTCTGTAGTTATTCCATTTTAATATATGTATTTATCAAAAATTGATATGCAACACATATGGTAAACAGCAATTCAAACAGTCATCAAATTATATTCTGCCATGACAATAATAGTTTGGTATAACAAACATCATCCGTTAGTGTAAGGGTCAAGACCTTTTTACCAACAATATTTATACTAAAAACATCATTTTAGGGCTGATATATAAAATTGCAACAATATATAAACATATTAGTTTATAAACTAATAGCCTAATACAGAACTAAAAGTAATATTTACCACACATGGGAAATTCTTGCTACCAATGTAGAACGATGTTTGTTTCACAGGAATGCAATGATCTAATGATGACTAATCTGAAACTTCTATATACTTCCTCAGTCAGGTGTTGTCTGCGACTCCACACAGCATGTACCCCTATCTATTGCTGGCTATACAACTCGCACATATCGCACACAGTCTTATTCCGATACACACATACAGATTATACAAAATTTCAGCTCATTCCAACAACACTAACTCAAGGAAGTCATGAATGAACCCATAACAATGCTAAATGTTAACTCTTTAAAACCCTTCCAGGACAGTGCTTACCTCTTCATCCAAGTTGCTGTTCTCCTGGACGACCCTGATCCAGGACAGCATGTCCTCTCGGTCCTCCGCCTGGAACAGGTACTCGCAGTCTGAGGTGGTGAGCCGGAGCACATTTTTGCGCTTCGTGTCGCTGTAGGAGATGTCAATCAGGCAGGCCTTGATGCTGATTGGCTGGAGCTCTTCCTCGGACTGGGAGGATCCCTGCATCAGAAGCTCCTTCTTATCCTTGTACAGGCAGAGCGAGTGGCCTCTCAGAACTGCATACATCTGTTTCCATGGCCTGATGCCACTGCCAACCCGCTGCAATACAAAAGAGGTTCATTATAAGAGCATGCATCCGTCCAATGGTAGCTACTGTGCCTTGTAGCGAGATGCTAGGTTAGTTAAAAATGATCTTGATTGATAAAAGAACGACCCGCACTCTCCACTAAAAACATTAGCAATCCAATTCCTTCATCATCAGATACCCGATAACTTCAGCAGGGCTGTCCAATGTTTATGTGTCTCATTCATAATGCAGCTCTCTAGAAGTGAAGACCCCCATGCAGGCTGTTAAAGGGTTTAAAAAGACCATGACAAATTTTCTTTGGAACCGTCCAATAAAATGAAAATGAACAACTAGCACTAAAGTACTAAAGTAGCATCTTGGTTTACAGCAATCTGGTAAAGCTCCTCCCTTTCCATTTCTTTGCTATTAGTTCTCACCGTTTGTTTAGATTTTATTCAATTTGCCCAACTGTGTTTTGAGATCCCACACTGTTTTGCTGGCTATGGAGTGAAATCAGATAAGCACACACTGCAGACCCTGGGCACCAGCATGTCATGAACAGAGAATTTGTATAATTGGGCAAGACAAGAAACCAATGCAAGGAGTCATTTTTAGTAAATTAAAACATCAAAAAAAAAGCTAACAAAAGGGTGTGACGTTTGATATCTCTTAATCTACAAAGCAAGCAAAATCATTGGCATGAACAAAGTACAAGCTTAACTCATCATTTATATGAAACTCCACTAAGGTGGTGTTGGTCATGACATGTGTAAATAGTTTGCAGGATTTCATTATTATAATCTGCTATGTCAATACTGTTATATCACAGAAGTCAAACAAACTGTGAATACGACCAATAGTGCTAAAGCATTCCTGCATTCAAATCTGGCACACTGTACATTTCCACTAGGAGAATCCAAGAGATTTTAATGCCAGGTATTTTTCCTCCCAAACTCCCCTTTTACCTAACAAGCACAGGTGGAGACAATGGCATCCTATTTATAACATCAAACTACATTAAACACCTACAGTCCTGCCTCAGTTAAAGATTCAAAAGTATAACAAAATGTTAAAACTGGTTTACAGGTGTCTGAAATCTGGCAGGCTTTGATTCTAGCAAAACTGCAGAAAGCTACAGCTCAACCAACTTCCCTCCTACATCTGCGTTGAGAGTTAAAATTCCAAATGCGGTGTGTGTGTAGGAGCAGAACAATTCTAATTTACATTCTCCAGAGTACTCTGAAAAAAAGGTTTTATTTATTACACTGAAACGGTTACAACAGCTGTTATAAAACAAACAGGGATAGGAAAGCAGAACTAAACCGATATTGTTTCTAATATTAGGTGTGTGGGTGGGGGGGGGGGTGACTAGACTGAGCTGACCATCGATCAACATTATGTAGCGCAAAAGAACAGTGAAAGATCTAATGCTGACAGAGAAGGGCTTATTACATAACTAGTTACAAGATGATACACAAGTCTTACTCGAATGAGTACAAAGTATTAAATCTGCACTTAATTAGCAAGAAACTGACAAGCCATGAAGGCAGCTGGAGAGAAATAAAAATGTCAAGCACACTACCAAATGTCAAATGGCCACTGGCATAATTCACACAGTCCAACAACCTTTCTTGCCCACACTGGTAACTGGCAAATATCACCGATACAATGATGTATAGCAGGTCCAGCAAGTTATTAGGCAAATGAGAATAATGTAGCTGTTCTACAAAATCAAATGACACATGAACCCCTTCCCCCAAGTAAAATCTAGTACTGCAACAGATTGGTCAAACCATTTGGGAAGCAGATGAGTATTAAAGTACTACTAAAGTGCAGTACCTTGCTCTTATCCGTGCTAATCTGGCGGAAGTGCAGCCATCCTTCTTTGGAGGCATCGCTGAAGACATCCGACGAGGAGTCCCTCCTGGAGTTAGAGTCTTCCGAAGACTTCTGGCCATCGACAGCCTTGGCAAAAGAAAACCAAACGTCAGTTAATAAACCCGCAGAACAAGTTACTGCCAAAATCAAAAACCTGCACGAAGGAACTGCATACAGTAGCTGCTTGTTTACCAAAGACATACTTCCCATCTTTTATTTTTCACGCAGCAGAAGTAACAGGCGAATATAAACAAGCAGGCCCTGGCTGTATCTTTTCAAAGTGTCCGTTTCACAAATCAAACCCGTCTCTGCCATCAACTCTACGCAAGGCAGACTGGCACTGGACTGTCTCTGGGGGGGGGGCATACCAACGAAATGCAGGCATGTTTCTATTGAAGGAACAGCAGGGCTGAGATTGTTTGGAGACTGTTTGGAGCTCTGCGGTCACACTCTGCCACTTTGTACGGGGGCCGACATAGAGCTACTGTGATAGCCAGCCCTGCCCCTCTGCTTTCTACAGTCCCTTTGTTCTGGAAAAAGCACTCATACTACACCAACTGAACTCCAAATAAACATACTTAGGGAGCATACTAAAGTAGACTTTAATGAGAAATGAAGCCTGTATTTTGTTGGTAGTTATCAGCATGCCCTGAAAATGTGACTCAACACTATATGGAAAGACCATTGTCAGTATAAAAGGCCTCTCGGACACAAACTGAAAACAGTTGTGTTCTGAGCATGCCTTCCCACTAGGAAGTGGTTCAAGAGCTTCAAACCAATATCACATTAGTATTACAGTATGCATTCTAGTTTACAAATATTCACAGTTGATGAACCGAGGTTACTTTGCCTCTTAATGCCAGTCCAGACTAAAAATTTAAATGTGTAAAAGCACCCATCTGCTCAAATGGTTACAGTGACAACGGTTTGTGACATCACTTCCTCTCTGGCCCTGTGAGAAGGGTATCATCATCAAATATAAATGCGATCTGTGGCACACAAATAAAACATGCTTTGCTGTACTGTATTTCACAAATACAGTCTGTGTACTTGTTTGCCAGCAGGTCAAGGTGAGTTGCATTCTCCCTCACAGAAACAGAGTGTGCATTTCAATGCAGCTTTCTTGCATAATTTCCAGGGGTACTTACTTTACTGAAAAATCAGTATGTTTATATAAAAAAAAATAAAACAAAAACCACTTCTTAATCCTTACCCAATTGCAGAAACACTGTACTCAAAGAAGCACTCATGGTTAAGGAAAGTATACTCCAGTACTGTTCCAGTGAATGCTACAGAGCACTGCAAAACCCAAAACAAAGTAGTAACAAAACTAACGCTCTTAAAGCAGACAACGGTGCTGCATTCAGGAGTAATACAAATATAAAATGTATAGGAAACTCACCTTGAGTCCTTTCAGACTTGACACATGCTTAACAGATGACCTTCTGCAAAACAATAAAACAAACAAGGAAAAAAAAAAAACAGTAAGCTATGGTACAGTCCTGAACATTGGGGTCCTTTAACAACTTGATACAACAGTGAATTTAAGGAAACGTGAATGTGGCTTACGATCTCCCTTCCTCTCTGTAATTATCCAGTCCTTCATCACATGACTTTGAACGCTCAGTTTTTCCAGCAGACTCGGACTCCACAATACTAAGCCTGAGAGAATCTACAGATAGAAACAAACAGACAATATCCACTTAATTACTACAGCAAGAGATTGTATATAGTAATATTAAACATGTGCAATGGTATGTCACACACAGCATGCTAGTCAATGAAAAAACTGACCCCCACACACACAAAGTCGCTCCCCTTGACAGCTGCGGCCCTTACCTTGGTCATGTGATAACTGGCGTCGAATGAGAGGAGATGGGGTGGTTGGGCTGGGGGGAATTGTTGCTATGGCTGGTGCAGCAGAAATCACAGCAGAAGCTGGAATGTGTGTGACGTCATGGTCAGCACTAGGGCTAGAAGGCTCATCTGGAACAATGCAATGGACAGGAGTTACTATGGGCAGTACATATACCACATTCAAAGTTATAGATTATGATCAGCTTTGTCAAGTAGACAAACTTTGGCAGTGTCTTCTCATAGTTTTACATCAGAATTCTTTTGTTTGCATGATTCTTAAAAGGTCAGTTTACCAAAGCCAGCAGCCAACCTTTCATCTCAATTCAGCAAATGTTTGTCAAGCAGTTTTCCACACCTCTGTTTACTTTTACTGAATCCTGTTCAATGTAAACAAACTGCAATAGTTTGGACTCAGATCTTAAGCACTAACTTAACTTGTGTTTTTTCTTTTTTTCTGGTTACTCAGGAGTATACATTTCACATTTATACCATTTTTTAAATAAACACGGCTAGACAGCAAATTAAATACAAAAGCAATATTTGCAATTAAGGCTTGCAAAGAACACCACTACAGCAATTACCCCCAAAGAAATACTACTGTACAAACATTCTCAATCAACAATTACAGTACCACAACTGACAACAACAAACTAGTATTCAGCCTGCCCTCAACTGTCAAGAGAAACAGCACAATGGAAATACTGACAATTTTCAGTGTGGGGAGGATTTAAACCACAGGCAGAACATCTTCAACCAACAATACAAACCTAAGAAATTTCAATATACTACCAACACATCTATTTTTATTAATTTGATAAGACTTTTCATGAAGTGTGTTACAATAGTAAGAACATCATCAGCCACTGGTGCAAACAGAAAACAAAAGCAAACATGAAATAGATCACCATGACCTCCTGTCCGTCCACAGTTTAATGTCAAAAGACTGCATAAAAGTATGTTCAGACTGAGAGGCCTCCATAGCCTCTATCCAGAAATAGCTGTACTGTGTGTAATCCAATATCTTCTGTCACCCTGTCCTATTTTTTTTTTTTTTCATAGCCTAGATAAATAAAACTTCTATTTTCAAACATTTTGCCTCATAAACGCCCTGCATGCAAAACTCCTTTTGAACTTGCATAATGTTGCTGCAGGGTTTTGGTTCTAAAATTAAAGTGCTGTCCTACTTTTCCCTCACTCCTGTGCCCTGAAAGCCCAGGAACTCGACGCATTGCAATCCGCAGCAGCAGCGGTGACCCACCAAAAGGTTCTTCGACTAACTGCTCGTACAAGCGGCCGCAGCCCACACATGTCAGGCACCTCGTATTCAGTAAATTCCCTTGTCGTCCAGCATCCTGCTCTTCCCCTGGTCTGTAACCCAAACGTTTCCACTGGCAGCACAAATTACTAGCAACCGGGGACCCACTGGGAATAGTGTTCCAGCTGGGGTCCATCCTTGGCTGAGCAATCGAACCGTGCAATTATTGTTTTTTTTGTCTACTCACATTGAACAGAGGCAGGCCTATGCTTTGCTCTACATAAATTATTCTGACTCATCCTGCCCGCTACTGGACATGAAGCTTATTGCTTATACAGAGCTTTTTCAAAAAGCTTATTGAGCTCTGCCAGCATTTTAAATAGTGGTTTGTTCTCATGTGCATGTGGACCAACAAATACCTTGGTTCTTGATTACAAGCAATTCCCATCACACTTGCTTTAACAAGCATTATTCTGTGTGTCTTGACATGACAGCTCAAGGCATGTAGTGCAACTTGTTTTCTAACTTTTTCCACCACTTGTGCATCTCAACTTTCAGATCATTACCTGTGAGACTCTGCCTTTTCAAAAGCAGATCTAGAATGTTAAAGGATGTGCTGGTTTCTAGTTAGTCTATTCAAATAATGTATTTCCAAATAAAAATGCAATATTTTGCTTACCATTTTATGTTGACATTTATCATACTGTAGTTTTCAAAGATTTAATTTCAATAAGTTATTTGCAACCCAAAAAAAAAAGGTACTTGGCGAGGGTTATCAGCTCGCCTTAGAAACTGATTGACTGTGGGACAGGATAGTTGGATCATCTTCTTTTTACAATTTTGTATGTGACTTTAAAAACAACTGCCTAAAAAAATAAAAGTAATGAAATCCTGTACGTAAAAAGGATATGATTAAAAGCTGTGATCAAGGTCCTTCTGTTCAGGTGAACAGAGCGCAACCAGACCCAGTGATTCACCATACATCACTGCACTGCTAACACACAAGGTAGGCACAGCTCGAGTCCCTACATGTTCCCAAACACAGGGAGGTTCAGATTAGCAGCATTTCCCACAGATACACTCCACTGTTACAACAGGGAAGAGCATTGAGAAAGATTTCCATAGATCCAAATGATCACAGCCCAGGAAACTGGCTAATGCAGGACCCAACTGGAAACAACGTGAAAGCCATTCTTTAATGATGTATTGCAGTTCTAATGTAGACAGATTTCCTCGGTATTCTTTGAGATGCGACACCCCCTTGCACGGGCAACACTATAAATGATGTACAGTTATGGTCAAAGGTTTTGCATCACCGTATAGAATTAATTTTTGCTTCACAAAGTTGAATGAAACCTGCTGAGTATTGTTAGTTAACACATTGAATTGCACACCGCTTTGTAGTTTTCCCATATAGTACTTAAACAACTGTCAAAAAAGAAAAATGTGACATTTCAAAATTTAGCATGAAATACTGTACTACTACTATGGCTTCCAGTCAACTTTTGCGATGTCATTTTGTAGTTTCTTTGATTACGTTATGTTAAATAAAACCACATTATGGTCCTACAGTTTTTTTAGGTGATGCAAAACATTTGGCAGTAGCTGTATACTGAATGTGGAAGCTCTCTTGTGCATTGCTAAAAATGCCTAACAAATCAAAGCGTCAAAGAAATGGTTTCATTGTGCTGAAAGCCACTGATCTACACATGCAAGCAGTTCTAAAGTTATGTTTTAATTGGTTGTGTCCAGACAGAGGGCTACAGTAACGCAAATCCAGAATGAAAAGTATTTCACTTTATTTACTGATATACGTAAATAGGAAGTGATGTAAAGGTGACTCAATGGGTGGATGACATGAGCCTGTCTGGTGTCCTGAAGTAATTCAAGGACTCCCTTTGCAGGTTTGTCTGAGTTTACACACCTTGCACTCCCTTATATGCTTAGCTTGGGCTTGATTTCAAATATTGTTAGGAAAAATGAAATATCAAGCCGATAACAAGCTCTACCGTGCCTGGACCTGCCAACTTTTATTCAAACAAACACTGGTTAAGAAAGGCAAGACACAGGCCTCTTTAAACACACACAAATCAAAGCATTACTCTGACCAACAGTGTTTTGTATTAACATTTCTTCTGAAATTTGTCTCTTTCGATTTTATTAAATGTGTTTCGTTGTCAATGGTTTGTTACGTTTATCTACTTGACACAAACCCAATTAATATGATGGACTGAGTTGAGTATCAGAGTGGGCAGTAGGGTCCAGAAGTCAAACCCCTATATTCACTTGCCAATAAAAAATTAAACATGTGTTACTAAGATAAGGGAACAGTTAAATATATATATATATGCAGACTTTATCTACCAATAGTGAAAATGGGAATATCGTCCTCCTAATCTGTTTTGACAGAAATAATTGTCTGAAAGTACAGTAGATTATTTATCTTGAGAACGTTATATCAAATCATGGTTATCTTTACTGAATATTAAACTGAACTTAGTGTACTAACAATGTGACACATTGATTCATCACAGCAGGACATCTACTTCTTACAAAATAATCCCTTCAAGAATGCCTGACTGCCATATAGACCTACTTTATACCAGAGGCTTCAGCACTATCCTTTACATGTATAATGCATGCATACACGTACAACATGATACTAATTCTTGAAAACAGTTTCTGCATGCTTCTGCTTCCAGTTTATGTTGCGTATAAGTGATATACAGTGTTGTCACAAGATCTTCCTTACCGCCTCAAGGACAGACCTATTGTAAACCCAAAGGTCCTCACTGGAGAGAAGGGCCTTTAAACATGAGCTGAAATCACTCATCTCTGTTCCTTATTCAGATCTCCAGAAGAGTGAATCTACTCCAGTACTAGTACAGAGCCACACAGAGGTGGCATTCCTCCAATTAATTTAGTTATTGTGAAGGTTAGAAAAGGTCACATATTTTTAGAACATAACTAAAAGCAGCAAATACATCAGGAGAACAAATATAAATGTAAAGGGTGCATTATCCACATGGTGACAGACTAAAATGATAAATCCACTGCTGTGTAATCCCATGTGATTTGAGCTTCTGCCTTCACCCTCTGATACTACAGTAAAATGCTTCTATCAGAAAGAAAAACAAAATCCTTACCCAAAAGACAAAAACTAAGAGGATCTAGAAATAGGAGTGTTTGTGAATGAAAACATAGCATCCTCTGCAGCATTCAAAGATAGTGTGATCTGCTTTAAAAATGTAGATTTACTAAGGCAGATACACACTTCATACGGTGCGATACTTTCAAAAAGGAATAGTCTAGAGATTTATAGTAAAGTCTCAGTCCAACATCACATTGCTGCTCAGTGATAAACTGCATTGTACTGTACATGTGTCGGTATAGCACAAGACAGACTGGATGTTCCAGTACTATTTGTAGAGTAACATGCATGATGCAGTGCAGTACCAAAAATCACAATAATCTATTTATTCCACTTCTAGGACCATTTCCATAATAAACTAATCATAAAAAAGTCTCCTAACAGTGTAGACACAACTGGTTCAGTTTTGCCGATTCAACTTTGTACTTCGTTTCAACAAACCACATGTCAGTATGAATGTATTTTGTGTACGTTTGGTATATAGATTATTCAACAAATATGATCAATCATGTAGCACTACTGAAGGAGTGGACCTTGATGGTATCTGTGGGTCTGCAAGCAGAACACTGTTAGACAGCAGGCCCCTGGCCAGCTCACTGCCACAGGACCTATAGTCTTGGAGATGCGTCTCTTCAGGGATGCAAGGTCACTTCCACACATACAAGGCTGAATGTCAAAACAACAGAACAATGATCTGCTTGAAATGGAAACCAGGCTCAAATGCACATGTACTGGGACGCTAGCTTTCAAGGAAAACTGATCCCACACTGCTTATAGCAGTTCTGCACCATTTACCTGAGCTTATACAGTCAAACCTGGATTAAAAAACAACCAGTAACCATTATGATCTCAATGTATATATATTTTCCCAGGCAAAAATCTGGATATTGTAATAAGACTACCTGTCTACAGAGACATGTTTTAGACAATGCCTCAAGCAGTAATTCCTGTATAAGCAGGTTTGACTAATTAATCATCTCTTACCCCTTAACACATTGTCCAATATATTTGACATGAGAAAATTGGCATTAAATAGGTGTGGGCTAATGCAAACGTCTGATCTGATTTCTGATCTGAATTCATGAATTGTCACTTACTCAAATCAACATAGAATGTGAAATACCCCCTTTTTAGCTATAAACTCAAAATCACAGCTATCAATGACCTAAAAATGACAACCGTTTCTCAACCCCAGGAAATATGCCCAACATTGCTCGTAGGATCCACACACATCTTTTCTAATCCTTATTTCCGAGGTCTTTTCAGGCCCCACCCCCTTCCTCTTGCTGTACTCCAGATCATCATCTCCATGGTAACACATTAATACAGAGGAGCGCACATACCTATGAAAGGAATGGAAGCAAGGGAGTCGTCGTGAGAGCCGGAGCTGGAAGCCTTCCTCTGCTCTCCGAGGCGCTTCATGTTCACCTCTCGGCGGGCATCATTGGGCAGCCAGCAAGTGGAGTCCGAGAGGGGCTCGGGTTCGGGCTCGTTCACGGCCATGATGTAAGACTGGTGCCTTAGGGGCTGCGGTGTGGGCCTCCCCAAGGGGGGCTTCTCCCGCAGGACCACCGTTGTGGTTTCCTGAACCTCAGTATTGAGTGTGTGCTCTTTCCTGTGCTCTTTCCCTGAGGAATCTCTGCTCTTGGTTCTAACAGACACAGTACCATTGCTGGAAGAGGCAGCGGGACTCTGTTTCTGCCGCTGTTGTGTGGACCTAAAGGCAAGGGGCTGTGCCAGGATCTTACCGGAGACCCCCGGCTCCATGCCATGTTCTGGCAGGTTTTCGGCTCGGGCCAGTGGCTGCAAGGGCTGGACTGTGTGGGGCAGGTGGTTTGCGACAACTGTTCTTTGGTCTTTCAGTGCATCCAAGCTGCTGGAGATCTGGCCTTTGGGACAGGCTGAAGGCTCCAGCCCAGAGCTTTTGACCACCAAGCAGGGGGGCCTTTCCATTGACACTGAGGCTGTGTGCTGCTGGAAGTCTCTAGTGGGGTGGAAGTGTTCCGTATCTTTTTGGACGCGAGGGGAGACAGAGACGCTCTTCCTGCCGCCCAGGTTATAGCCACTGTTAGGTGGAATGGCAAAGCTAGAAGTCCTGTGGGCCGGATGGACAGCACGTTGCCCGGCCTGTTGCCTACTGGGCATCCAGGTCCCATCGTAGTAAGCAGGATGATGGCTCTCCTCAAGTTCAGTCCTGCCATAACCTTGCCTCTCTACAGGCCGTCCTGAAGTGAAACAGTCTCCTGGAGGCATCTCAGCCTGCCTTCTGAGGTAATCGCAGGAGTGAGCCTGAGGGTTCTTTGCCCTTACAGGCGTGGAGGTCAGGGCATCCTGGGAAGCACTCCTGGGCCAGTCCTTCATGAGTTCCTCCTGGTCAGACCCTCCACCTCCCAGTCTTTCTTGGGAGATGCTACGGTGGCGAATGGGCATCGCTGATGACGTCTGGTAAGCCCGGTCATGGGAGGTGCTCCTTCGACGTACCTGCGCACCCCCCACTCCCCGGGGACCACCGGGACCTGTCGCTGCCTGATTGTAATCTGTAGAATTCTGGGCAGCAGCCCGCAAGCTGTCCAGCCTCTCCTGGATAGTCCGGCAGCCGTACATGTGCTGCCTCTTGTTGTCGACATACTCCTTGTAGGTTTTGTAGTTCCGCCAGTCAATGCTCTGGTGGTGGGCTCCCGGAGAAGAAGATGAAGGTGAAGGGGAATAGTGATTGGAGGCTACTGGGAAAGGATCGCCAGCCGCTGATAGTGGGGGTCTGCCAGATACTATGTGTCCATCGGGGCAGTTAGCATAATTAATAGGTCGACCCCCTGAAGAGAAGATGGTTGTTTCAGTCGGTCGAGCAGGGGTGTACTGGTGCTGCCCGACAGCAGAGGACACTACTGCAGGTCTTGTCCTTATCTTAACAGCTCCAGCCTGGTCCACCGCTGCACTGTACCGGACCTCCTCGGTTCTGTGTGAGGGGCCTGATCGGCTAATCCGGGCTGTCCGGTCGATTACTTTCTCAGAGGGAACGACAACAGTTCTGACCGTTTCGTTGCACACGCACACCACTGTCTGGGTCTTGTTGACCTGTGGGAGCAAGGGGGGAACAGGGATCTCCAGATGGTACCCGAGTTCAGGCTTCACCCCCAGCCAAGCTCCTCTACCCTCCCCGGTGCTGCTGCTTTGTGGAGCCCCTCGCGCTGTTTGACTGGAGGGGGGCACGTCGGAGGCCTGAGCCATTGCTGGGGATTTAGCGTCTACTCTGGGGTAGCATATAGGAGGTGGCTCTGGGATGTGCCGGGCATTACCACTGTAAGCTTCATTGCCTTTTAGGTATGCATCTTTGGAATATGCCTGAGAGAAAAAAAAAAGAATAAAAGATCAGTAAGCAAGTTGTGTACTACCTACACACTACTCATACTTAAACATAATCATTCATGTACTTGCACATATATGAACACATAACTTTACACAAAACAGTGAAATCAAATGCAAAATGGCAAGATGTTTCCATAAATGTCAGGATAGTGATGCCTGATGTCTCTGGAATCTCCTGGAAATGAGCTGCTATAACTGAAGAGTTAACAAGTGAAGTATAATAAATAAATAAATGAATGAACTACTCGCAAACCTTGTTAGTTTAAATCTGTAACGCTTCAGGAGCTTCAAATTATTCCACTCCATGCAGTAAGGAAGATGAAACGTTTGCATTACAAATAAAACAAAGCAATGCTTACTTCAAATCGTTCATGGTACGGTGCTAACCAGCAACAGGAAAAAGCAACAGTTCTACCCACTGACTGTCCACAGCACCCATTCAAGAAAGGCAGCTTTCCCACTACCCCACCCTCCATAAAATAGTTAACCGTGAACAGAATGGAAATGAAACACACAGTGAAACACATGATAAATCATTAAAATTAAATAAATAAATAAAAAAAAATAGTACAGAGCTATTTTATTTGCATGGCTATATTGGGCTACAAAATAAAATATGTGCTGTACCATAAGAGATTTACAGTTGAACAGGAAAAAAAAAAAGCCCAAAATACAAATCTTAAAAACAAGTTCTGTAGGAGCAGCTCACCCACCTTTTGCGTTACAGACTTACTCCGAAGACAAATAGTAAAGGCAAAGTGAGGACGTTTCCACACACATCCCTTGGTAGTGAAAGACACCTCCATAATCATCTTAGATCAATTCACTATTTTCAAACATAACATTACTCCAAGAAAACAACAAATTTGTACTGACAACCCCTAATGCAAAAATGAAGTGGATTGCAGTAACAGTGGGGAATATATGTACAGTACCGGTGGTGTAAAATTGCAGCATTTCCTGTTCAAATCCTAACACGCCTGGCAATCATTTTCAAAGGCAATTCCCTCCCTTCATTTACATACGTAAGAGCATAAACCTAGCCTACATGGAGGCCAAAGTACTTTGGAAAAGAAGAAAAAAAATGAAAAAGGGGCGAGGCACTTTGAAGACAGCTGCAGTAGCTGTTTGGTGCGCTGTCAGTCCAACAGCAAATCAAACAGGTACCATATTAAATGCACTGCAGGAACCAGAATGAGTGGCAGTGATGCTTTAAAATAAACAAACACCACACACAAATGAGATGGGGAATTAATGTGGAAACGACTAGTTGTGTTTCTTACCAGAGCTGCGATATCCTTTGAAAACTGCAGCCAGTAGGGCAGAGGGAAGCATAGTAGATGGAGAGAGAGAGACAGAGAAAAAAAACAGCAAGCTGCTTACTGATGAGGAGACAGAATTATTCTGTCACATTAATGCTGAATACAACAAGCTAAAATATCTACTCTGAATTTGCTGGAAGATACCATCAGAGGTAACAGGGTGTAGAAGAACAGCATTGAGAATATTCTCAGGACACCACCCCAACCGGTTCTTTTAGTATCTTCCCTAGCACTTTTGTTGTAGCCTGCCTCAGTATGCTACTGTAGCTTGCAGCTGTAGAATGTAGCTTGTGTCAATTCCTTAGCTCCCCTTCCTCCTCCTCCTCCTTCCACAGCATGTTTACTCACCCTCACTAACACTCCCTCTCAGGTTCTCTCTCCTGCCTAGTGCTGCTGCCACTCAGATGACGAAAGCAGCTCCCTCATCATGCATTCATTTCAGATGGTACAGCCCTCCATTCCCCTACAATATCAACCTGAGCAGAACCAGAAGCCATCAGCTGACTGCAGCTCCGCTTTTTTTTTTTTTCCTTAGCTCAAAAGGACGATGTTTCTGGATGATGTGTCATTGTGTGAATTTTCAGTTCAGACCCATTTTGTACTCCACTAGCTAATGTTCTGCAGCCTGCTGTGTCCTGCATTCTGACATTCCCGTTTCCTAGCTCAAGCCAGATCAGATGCTCATTAGGGTGACAGCACAGACATCCCACTCTCCTTTTCTATGGCTTGGTAATTATGATGAAAACTAGCTGCCATCTTATGTAGCAACAAGTGAGCTGCACACCATCAGGGGAAGGGGGCGGCCTATTTCTTTCTAACACATCAAAAATGGTTCCAGTTTCCA
Organism: Polyodon spathula; assembly: GCF_017654505.1. Taxonomy (NCBI): domain Eukaryota; kingdom Metazoa; phylum Chordata; class Actinopteri; order Acipenseriformes; family Polyodontidae; genus Polyodon; species Polyodon spathula. The sequence goes on along the minus strand of NC_054537.1, from coordinate 8,466,022 downwards.
GTGCATACAAAACGCATTTCAATTCTGTTCATTAAAAAAAGGTACAACAAAACTTCTCACGGATGAATGTCAGCTGCAAGCCAGCCTGCTACAGCCATTACTATAATCATTGATTAGAAACACTAAGATTATACAGCAATTCATGAATAAAGATGCTACAAGAACACAAGGCAGAGAAAGCAATTGAAATAATTACAAAAAAATCACCAAGAACGGTCTGTGTGACACAGCAGTACAGCATATCAGCCTTTAGAAACAATTTATTTGCTACACTACACTTACACAACCTAGATAAAAACTATAACTCCTTAACATTACCCGATTATCACACCTGTGTAAAAGTGCTATAAAAATGCATTACACTGCATGAGAACAAATTACTATTGCCCTTGGGGGGGAAAACATTTTTTTTGGCTTTTTCAGTGAAAACCTATATTTAGACTAATGTCATGAGTTTTAGGTTGTATTATTCATATTTTGATAGAGTACAGACTGATCTCACTAAACTGCTTGGAAGAAAAAAAGCTATATTATAAAAGGGCACCAACCTGATGAGAGAGAGAGAGAGAGAAGATTATCCCATCGTCCTCACCACCACACTACAGTAAAATATAGCCCAGCTCTGTTGCTCATCACATATGGCTACTGACCACTTATTGTATTCAGTAATACTAATCCAGAACCTTGAAAATAGGAATCTTGAAACTTACACTATATACTGCAAGCACCTGAAACAAATGTTATTCAGTAATGTTGGAATACTAGATTGAATACTAAAATCAGCATTAATTGAGACATACATTATTTTAACCATTAGTACAAAATAAAAATGAACATTAATGTTTTTAGTATACTTGTGTTATTGTAACCCCATGTTGCAGACTTAGAAATCAGATTCAACCTTCTCAATTCTATCTTGCATAACTGAAGATACTGCAATCTTTTAACCTCAGTGTTAAATCATACAGGCATGCTTGAAATCAACATGTGTTGTATGTTACTTAGGGCAAAAATACCTGAACTGACAGTGTCAATATGGGCATCAACTCTAAACAGTCCTTACAAATCCAAATTAATCACTCATGTGAGCAGGGTTTTATTTGGAGAAGATGGAAGACAGTTTTCACATGTGTACAAGAGAGACCTCTCTGTCAGCACATGCAGAGCACTATGTGAAGTACGGCTCTTAAAACAGTCAGTTAAGAGCGACTGAAGATTCTCTGTCTGCATTATCTGTAACTTTAGTCCAGTTGGCAAAGCACTTAAATGGTTGTAATCCTTTAGAAGCAGTCAACGTGTTTGGCAGGAAGATGGACAGATTCAAAACAGACCAGCTACCATGCATTTTTCCAGAGATAAAAATATACTGTACAGCAATGGCCTAAAGTTTATCATCACCATATATAATTAATTATGCTTCGTAAAGTAAAATTAAACTGGCCGAACAATGTTAGGTTAAAATTGTGAATTACATGCCGCTTTGTAGTTTCCCCATATTCTTAATGAAGAAAACAGGCAAACTGAAAAATGTGAAATAGATAAAATCCTGTACTGCTATTATAGCTTCTGATAGACACTGGTAACAACATTTTGTAGTTTCTTTGATTATATGATGTTAAATAAAATATCTATACTATATATTTATTTTGTTATATAAATGTCTCAATCCTAAATTTTCTAGATGCTGGGCTGTTGGCCATAGCTGTACATAGTAAGAGTTTCTGTGGTTTGCTCCTCAGCTCACAAACAGCCATGTGCACATGCACACAGATGTATAGGCACACGTCCTGAATATGGGTCAATTAAATATTAATTATCCTGAAAGGGTAATACATAATACAAGGTTATTTTTACACTGTACTGTGCTGACACACTGTTGAACACTGATGCGACTAGCAGGCACAAAAATGCTTATCACAGCCAGGGATTTTGTATATTTCCAGTATAAAGCATCTATTCTTCTATTTATATCTGGCAGAGTTTATTTTCTGCAAACATCCCTGTTCCAAAACTCTTATCTAGTGCAAAGTACAGCATATTCTGTAATTGGGGCATCTTGCAGTTACAAGACTTAAATCACTAGAGTGAAAGAACTGCATAACCCTCTCTTCTGAAAGAAGGAGGGTATGGTTTAAAGTAGTGCCTCAACAAGCACGTCAATATGCAATGGTACAGTTCATGTATGTAGACTGGACAAGATCCATAAATTGGAATTCACATTATACTGAGATGTCTCGTCCAGTTAGGTAAGCAGCAGAGTAGATGTCAAAATCAAAACCAACAACACAAAATGACAAAGGAGTTTAAGACTTGAATGTTCACTGCCATGTAGGGAGGCAGCTGGTGTCCTTGTGCAGTTGCTCCAACCCCTTAATTAACATAAATGTCTCCTCCAAGTGGGCGGTAGTTCTCAAAAGAGAGCCTGGACAAATTAGCAATTTTCAAACACCCAGCAAGTACATAGTAAACACATATTATTAAAATACATTTTTCATAATACATGTACAACTTCAAAGCCTTGTTGATATTTAATTTAAAAGCTGCACAGATATATGTATTATATGATACACGTAACTACTGTAAGCACCTCTCAATATACACTGAAATTCAGTTCAACTTGAACAGCACTAAGGAACCGAGTAATAAATAAGAGATCGTCAAAAGGAAGTTTGGGCTTCCTATGAAACAGACCCAACAGATAGCACCTAATTTAATATAAATAAACAAATCCAGTTTAACTTGCTCCTATTTCTCCTACAAATCAATGAGGAAATTCCATATATTGAATTGAAAACAGGGGTGTAGTGCTGTGTGGTGTGCACAGCGCGCCAGCCCCTCACTTCTTGAGCAGGGAGAAAACCACTTCAGTACTTCACATGTAGAATATTTAACTGCTTTGCTCCTATGAATAATATTTGGAGATAGATATACATGTGTATAACCCATACAAATAAGCAAAGAATGCAACAGCCGTAAGAAACCCTTGAGAGATAAATAGTGAAAGTTTGAATACAGCATGCCTGGTCTAGAATAATGAGTAGGAGAGGTGAAGGGAACCTGTATCAACGCTGTGCTGAGGTGACAGCGTTTTACAATTAGATGCAATAACTGGAACCTTTCTTATTTTTAGACCCATATCAGAAATGAAGTAGATAAAAATAAGCTAAACATTTATTTAAAAAAGATGAAACTCAAATCGCAACAAAACAAATACAGGGAATTGTGGCCTTACACAAATCTTTTTTTTTGCAAACCGATGCACTTCTGTTTCAAAACGTCAGTCTCATTTGCTCTTAAGCGGCTGCGATAGAATAGAGCGAGGAGCAGATTCTGGACCAAACCATTCAATATATGGGGTGGGGGGTGGGGGAGTGTTACGCATATGAATAATAATAATAATAATAATAATTTCATGATTTAATCCTTTTTTATGTTTGTTTAAGTTAATAAATTGTATAAAGGTTGTGTTTAATTTTATGTGAAGTGATGTTATTTCGCTTTGTAGTCCCCCCACTAAAACAGCATGATATTACTGTGCATTTCTTAATATAGCTAAAGCTAGAGATGGAACCCATTATACATTCATGTTGCGACTCTGAGTTAAAGTTAAGTAACTACTGTAGAGTGATAAGCTGTGGTTCTGTTGAGTGTCTGGGGAAACTGGGACGACGTAGATAATAGCGACCCCTCACTTCTAAACCTAGCACTACACCCCTGATTGGAAAAGTATGAGTTTCAAAAAGAGATTTTTTTATACCGACTGGACGTGATCAAATCTCATACATAGCAGATTCCTTCGTTAAGTAGAGAAAGAAATCAGTCTATTAATAAATAAAAATAAAAAAGCTACATGTACAATGGACTATATAATACTTTCAGCTGAGTCAACACCATTGTGTCAATCACTAAACAAACCTGTCTTACTCATTACCTGAACTATGTGGATAACTTCTCTTACTGGATGATCCTTGAAAGACTACCATCCCCACAAACATTAGTTTCAGTTCCTTTGGTAAGCAGGCAATTCATTCATATTATTCTAACAGAGTATCACTTACCAGTTGTAGAATGTCTTCATCTTTTGGCATGACACAGAGCTCAAGAACAGGGTCACTAAAATGAACAGCAGAAATGTCAGTACATTCATTATAAAATTAGCAGACAACCTTACAGCATAAATAAAAATCACAGAAACCAAACTGTTAGCAAGTTTAATAATTATTTTAACGGGGGGTGGGGGGGTGTATATAAAGCACATTCCCCACTTTTTGGTCAGGGGGATAACAATAACATATATAAATCCCCCAGCCCCACCCCAGTTTTCAAGCTTAATTTTACTGTAATTATATATAATATTTCTTCTTTTTGTGTCTCATCTTGTACCAGTAAAAAATTGGTGATCCTCTAATTTTGTAGAATGGAGCAATACGTACTGTTACATCATACTAAAAATCGTAAATAGTTACTCTGGAACTGTACTCAAAAGAAAGCTCCACATGCCGTCAAGCAAACATTCCACACTGCACTGCATGATTTAATCTCACGCTTGAACAGATGAAGCAAGCAGGCTTCATCATGTCTTATCTGATGAAAAAACTAATGAAAACACAAGACGATCTTGTCATTCTTTTCACCACATCCACCGTGACGATTCTGTTCACTGTATTTATTTATTCATGTTTTGTTTTTTTCTTTTCATTTTTTGTTGTTTTAATTTTTCATGCGATGTGAATGCATGTTAGTAAATATGAGGGTCTGTACAGGTCCCTGAAATCTTGAAAAGTGTTTGATTTCATTTCATAAAAAACTGACGCTATTGCATACTGGCAAAAGAAAAGAAAAGAAACTTTGGGGGGGGATGATAGAAATGTTATACTGTAGCAAAACACCCTGCCCAGATGAGGCACACAGGAATATAACCTAGAAAGCGTCCTGAGGGCATCAGATGATTGTTAATGGCTAGGTATTGGGTTTGAGGTTAGGTTTTAGGGCAGGGGTTGCTTACGCTTACAGTTGGGGTTGGGTTAGGGACAGGGTGGCTTAATCTTGTACAGTTGCTGAGCTCTGGAAGTGGAAGATGAGAGTAAATGGCAAATGCCCTCGAATCACCCGATGCCCTCAGGACACTTTCTAGTGGATATTCCTTTACGCTGCTACCCGGACCTCCACAGTTTCTAACAAAAAAAAAATTAACTTTAGTCTTCCTTTACTGTACATCTCCGCTACTGAAAGTGAAGTGCCTTCCCATTTGACACACATGAATAACACGGGCTTGATTTTATAATTAATTCTAAAACTGTTTCAATACTTTTTCTACTTGCTAATCAGCTGTTGATGTCAAAATGAAAAAAGAGCAGTCTAGGCCAGCCAAAGCAATCTAAGACTGAGCAAATCACAGAGTGACGATTCCGACAGTTTTGACAAAACAAAAACATCAGAACTACAAAATGAAGTCGGCACCATGCCCAAACTAAATCAGCAATATCTGGACAAGAGCAAAGAAACTCCCCCGCAAGTATTACATTCTTAATTACCCTGATTGTCGAAGTAAACAACATCTGGATTACAAAGAGAAATATAAAATAGCTGTTTTTGAAAGGTGCTGTCATGATGCAAATAAATTAAATACTGTCTAAGGGTGTGTTCACAAAAAAAATTAGATTTTTAAATAATTTATATAGACCTTTTATGATGTGTAATCTAAAAACAATCGACAGTAAAACAATGTACTTTAAAACACTAGTCATTAAAAAAAACATAAGCACTTTATCTATGTTTAAGCATTTAGTATTTAACACATTGCAAATTTACAACATTATTTATGATAAAGCAGCAAAGAAAATACTTTTGATCATTAAAGCATTAGAACATTTAACTAACATACTAACAAATACCGTATTGTTTTCAATGCATTAGTACATGGATGGAATTTGTTCCATTAAAAATCAGCATATAATGTCCTTTTAAATGTCGGTCCTTGAAAAAGTCCTTGAATTTTTTTTTTTTATATATAAAATCAGGTCTTTATGAACCCTGAAATATTCGTAAGATTTATTTTCTGTTTTTCAAATCAGTAATTACATTTTACATCTGCCAATATATTTAAGATTTATATTCTCTTTTACTTGTATTGTTTGTTGTCTATTACATTGTAAAACTTAGGTGTGGTGACTATCATTAGCTTAAAACATGTATAAAATTAGGTCAGAAATACATACTGACCCCTAGTTTTATTTTTTCGATCATAAATCAGCTCAATGTAAGCTGTATACAAAGCGAAAAGAACATTTATAGTTAAAATTACCCCCCCCCCCCAGGTTTTCAGACAGATCTACATCCCTGAGCAGATTTCTTGTTGGCTCAGCGGTGGTATTTAAATAAACGATTTTGGTAAAACAGCAAGTACTTTCCACTGTTTATTGTTTTGAACCAAGTGACACACTCCAATTACTCTTTATGGAAACTGCAGCTGTTTCAATAACTTAGTGGGTGCAGCAACTGAACAGAAATAAATAAATCAACCCACTACATCACCTACTTTATTAAAACTAGGCAGCACCCCAGAATGAACTTAAAAAAAAAAAAAAAAAAAAAAAAAAAATCACTATATTCCCAATTAAAAAAGCTTGAAAGGGTATCACACCAACAAGACATCGGCTGGTGGCTCTTTCAAGATATTGTCCTTTGATAGGATGTGTCTCTGTACAAACCTAGCAGCATGAATATTGGGTACTAGTTTTTATAAAATCTACTACATGTACTACTATGTACAAGCAAACAATTTATTGGACACAGAATCGGGAGAGCTTAAAGTCAAGAAAGTGTTCAAATGTTGGTTGCCAATTTGACATCATGAGCAGTCTGCAGCAGGAAGAGATATGAATAACAATGCATAATAAAGACTTTCCACATTATACATCAAGATACTATCTTGAAGTACCTAAATAAGGAACAAAAATTAAATGTCATGTGTAAGTAATAACCAAATTAGCAAATACCAGATATGGAGATGCATAACACACCTACGCATCCCGTTTTGAGAACAGGAAAGCTATAAATCACTTTGTAAAGGAACTGTGTTAAAAATAAAAAAAAAGACAGAAGCTCACCAGGAACAAGAAAGCAGATAAAGTTGAAGGAGAAGGCACAACAAGTCTGGACAGTTAGTATACCCAGTTACATAACTGCCAGCACCCACGTCCCTTACACACTATGCAAACAATTTGTGGTTCACGTCATACAGTCTCTAAAAATGCCAGCTAGGATTCATGGTAAGTGCATTGGATTAATCTACTAAAACTCTCATTTTATTTATTGCAGTAACATTAGTGTGTGCCAGAGGAACATGAAGTTAACATAATGCATGTTTACCTGTTTTGAATCAAGGCAATTACTTGGGAATACGTCTTTCCAATAATACTCTCTCCATTCACTTTTACAATCCTGTCTCCTGCAAAGACATTCAAATATATCATGAATGGATTAAACACATAGAAGCAAGGAAACATTAAAATACATTGCCATTAGATCTTGTGCAATTTGATTTTAGCATTCAAAAGTTATGCGGCAGGTAAACGATAACTGTCCGAGTCAAAGTGCTTTGTGATGGTGGTCCACTATGAAAGGTGCTACATAAAAAAGATTGATTGATTAATATCTCCTGATGTGCAAGCTACAACAGGGAGATTCAGACACCCTTAAATGTGTCATTTTTTTTATTTTTATAAAATACAAGCTAAAGTACTTTCTTGGTCCACTAATACTATAGATATTGTATCCCTCCATCACATTTCATGAATCCTGCAGTAAACCTGTCATTGTGACAGTCCTGTGGATAACAGTCATTATACAGTTAAATGTCAGCAACATAATTGCTATAATTTGTTGGGAGCTAACCCACTGATACAGCTGCACTGTAGACGTATGTGTTATAATGAGACTTCATCGTAATGGACAGTCAGGGTGGCACAGAGATAATCGGTTGACTAGAGGCTCATCACATAGGGCTACATTCTCAAAGCTATTTACTCACTCTTCATTACCACTTTTTTTTTCCACAAAGGAGAAACACCCCCAATAAAGTTCCCAAAACAGACAAACAACTAAGACTTAACTTCAGTAGTCAAGTTGTTTTTTCAATCCGTTTTTTTTTTTTTTTTATTGCATTTAGTGTTTTTTGTTTAGATAAAAATTGTGCTAATGACTACTTGGGAGTACAGCTTTGAGAATCTAGCCAATAGTTTCTGTAACAGTACATGTGAAAATACTATAACATTGATTAAAGGCATAAGATGTCTTGCAGTCCAAGTACAAGTACATTTAAATTAAAAACAAATAGTCAAACCTGTATTAAAAGACCACTCACGGGACAGTAATAGTAGTCTCTTAACACAGGTGATCTCTTAAAAGAGGGCCCATAACTTATGAATTTTCTATTTGTCTAACATGCTTTCCTGTAATTATGTATGTCTTACATATACTGTAAAAGCCTGAAGATGGAATATGAGCAAAAATAAGTATGTCATTTAATAACATTCATTTAGATAATGCATTTGCAAAACAAATTTTGTGAAAGTAATGAATGCTTGCCTGTCTCAGGTCACACTGTTTTAAATCATTTGCAAATTTCAATCCTGTGCCTGCCTGTCAGATGTGTTGATTCATTGCATCCTGAAACCAACGCCAGCAAAAGCAGAAGATATTTTTATATTCGATTACCGTGCACATTGTTTTCATACTCTTGTAAGTATTTTTGTGTTTATTTTGCTTTTAACGGTTTGCCTTCAAGTCTTAAGCCGCTGCATCCTAATACTGAGAACATTCTGTTAAATTAGCGGGAAAGAATAACACAACATGAAACGGACACATTGGAAGCGGTCTAGATCCCAGGCAAGTGTGAGAACGAAATGCAAGTTAAAGTAGCATCTGGGGGAAGTGATTAACGACACTGCTTGCTCTTGTGTTCGAATAATGAAGGTGGTGAAATAGAATCAGCAAGTCAATCAGGACACTTTGTTTAGTAATTAATAGTTTAATTAAGATATTGAATCCGCTCAAAACACGGTCACATGGACAAAAAAAAAAAAAAAAAAAAAAGCCTAAAACTTCAAGGCCTAGTTCTTTCTGTTTCAAAATGCCGTATCTGCGTCTTTCTAGTGCCAAATGTCTCAGCATTTTTTCTGGCACTTACTGTCTTTGCAAGTTCAATAACTTTAATTCTGTCAGCTCGGGAGGACCTTTTATTTCTCCACTTTTTCTCTTCCTTTATAAGGGAGAGCTGTTTTATTGATTACGAATAAGACTGCTAAAATGGTTACCGTATTGCTTTGAATTTAGAACATACCATTTAAAACCATATTTTACTTATAACAATAGCCCTGTGTGACAGTGCTTAATACAGGTTTGAGTCTGTTGCTGGGTAAGAGAATTGTAGTCGTGTTAGACAGGTGGTCGCTTAATACAGTTAAATAAAAAGAACAAATATAATTGGGAGGAATTTAACGTGGTCACTTAGACCAGGTGGTCGCTAAATAAAGGTGGTTGACTGTGCTTCCATTATGTCACAGTTACAAACAAGCACACAACACAAAAGGACCCAACTCTTGAGACACAAGTTATTAACAATGTTTAACATTCCTGTTTAGTTCATACAGGCTTCCATTTAAGAATTGTATACATATCGCTCCTCTGATAAGTTTCCAAGGTAGAGATGTGTGAACCAGTTGTGTTCTTACCTGTGCAGAGCCCAGCCTCATGTGCAGGCCCTCCTTCCTTCACCTGCTTAACAAAGATTGTATCCATGGGCTCCAGCCTGTTCCGCTGTCTCCCTGTAGGATCCAAAAAAAGACATCCGTGTTTGTGAGAAACCGACATTGCTATAAAATGTACTGCAGCGCTCATAAAAAGGTGTAAAACACGTGAAATGCCTTCAAATCAAAAAAACAGACGCCCCTTTGACTTAGTATGCATGTGTATTTGATTCCTTTTATCAACATAGCCTAAAATACTGTATGAATAAAAAAAGCTGCTTAAAAACAAGTTGACGACTTTGATATATACAAAATTATTTTTTTATTCTGTGCTGCAGTATAAATATACTTCCAGTACACAATACAATCTAACACAGAAGAGGTAATTGGTAGTAAAATGACAACCTTTCTGAAGCCACTGTTGGTATCACTATTCACGAGTACTGTACTGTTAATACATAGTGGTGTAAGATAAGCCAATAACCCTTGAACTGTATAAACCAGAGACAAGGGAAAACTATAAAAAACAGCTACAGTACTGGATTGTAATGTTGGGCACAACTTGGGTACGTATCATATTAAAATCCCAAACTGTTTATTAAAGTTTACATACCAAAAAGTCCAACCCCATCCACCAGTACACAAGCTACAATATAAAACTACTCAGATTAGACATAGAAAGCTTTACAAGAAATCCCTTCAGGCCAAGATGGCGCACAGGTGCAGCATGCAGTTGAGAAATAACACCACTTCAGTGCCCTGGCTAGACAACAGGCAGTGCTGGAATGTTTTATCATGTGGTAAGTGAATCACTCTTCAAAAGACAAGGTAGAGGCAGCAAGGTAACTGGGGCTTGGAATTGAATAAACACCAGAACACAATAGAATGTATCAAGACAACACCTTAGTAAAACTATTGCCTTCATTTATCTTAAATTCCAAATATAAAACCACTCTGCGTAGAGGAACTAGACAGGCTATGGCAGCAGGATGGGAGAGGCTGTGAAGGCCTGCTTTCAGAATCTCAGGATACTTCTAGTGGAGACAGAGGCTTGGCCCTCAACCCAGAATTAATCATTACAATTCCATGCAATTAATCCGGGCTTAATGTAAAGCTTCCCCCAAGGTTTGCATTGGATAAGGAGCCCCCCCCCCCCCCCCCGTGATTGGAACAGCTGATACCTTCAGTGTACACAACAACACAAAACCTTGACATTAAGCCCGTGCCACTGTACAGTAAATAAGTATGTGGATCAAGTAAAAGACGGGCAATATGAACCTCTCTGCTGCTCCAGGTCTGCTTCTCCCAGTTGGTGGCGCTGTTTGGCAGCATCACGGTGCATTTTATGTACGGACTGGACAAATGTAATATCTTAGCTAGTTTAAATCTCACATTTGGAGAAGACAGCATCAGTTCTCACATTAAATCTTCTGGGAAAAGAAGTAGATGAGCAAGGCCGAGAGCCTCAGTGCCAGAGAGATCTGTCTGTGGGCTGGAGATTGCAGTTTGTGGGAAGATATTTGGAAATAAGCCACATAAAAAAAAAAAAAAAAAGCTGCATCTTTTCTACAGTACTTTGTGTTCTTTCCTATACAATATATTTTTTGTAGTTCAACAGTATACTGTACTGTATCGAGGTAAAGTGAAATAGGTTATACTGTAGATACACTTGTATTACCAAGGTTTGCTTATTTGTACTTGCTTTTCAGCACCAGCTGAAGCCCCAGCATCTTTGTGAATCAACAGGAGGGGCATGGCAACATATACTGTAGAATGCCATAAAAACACTCAGGTGTGGCTACAATTACTGAATTGGTCTCACGTACTGGGCAGCACAGACATGACTGATCTCACATTACCTTAAAATTCTCCAGAGCAATGCGGTTTTGGAAAACTGTCAAACCAACTTGCTTAGTCGTTTTCATTTAAATCAGAACAAAGAGTGATGGCAAAAAAGGAAAGAAAGCACATCCGATGGTCGTGGTGACAAGAAACAGAACGGGAGGACACCAAGGGCACCTGAGAATGCAATACAGACATACTCTGGACAAAGTGCATGTGGCGTATTAAAACTAAGAATGGACTGAGTGTAAAGGTATAACTGCCCTTTTGTCCAGCTCTGCTGCACTGACCTGTTGGAACCTGCAGTGTCAGACAATCTGGCAGTTTTCAAAAGGGCCACTGTACTTTAATAAGGGCTTTGAAAAGTGCCTCAGGGTTTAAGGCAAAGTAGTGGGTGGTGAGACACCAAAATCTGTTTGCAGCGCTGTTACAGTACCTCAAAACACGAACGGAATCCGACAGAACTACAAGTGCCAGCAACACCTCTGCTTTCATTTAAACTGACTGCTTCCACTGCATTTGCTTATTTCTATTGTCTTGTTACATTGCTATATATGTAATGCAATAGTAACAGGACACAGGGCACCCAAAAGCTTTTAAATGAGCTCAGCGGTAACTGTACATGTTTAAAGAACATCCATTTACTTAAATTCATTTTACTAGCAGGAAGTGAATCTGATGATACTGTATGGTCCAACTGGAAGTCAAAACTTGCAATAATTGCCAAGCCTGTAATCATAAAATCACCAGGACAGCACATCTGTTTGATAATGCATGGGTATTCAACAATGCCCAGGAATACTCGCACACAATAACTGCATTAACTACAGAGCAGTACATAACAGCAAGTCACAGTGTATAATAGCAGCAGGCACTGAAGCTTTCCATTTTTAGACGGGTCGTGAGCAAGTAAGTCATTCATTCGGCTCTATTGAGGTTTACGAACATTGAGAGAATATAAAAAACAGAACCAGGATTACATATTTCCAAGGCTACAGGTTATGTAATATAATGCTGTGGAGTCAGCCCCACCCTTCAGCAACAACACTGTGCTCATACAGTAAATTAGTAGTACTATACACCCTCTGTTGGCGAGATCCCACAATTACTGTTTTCACCATCTTGTTACTAAGCAACTGGTGATTTTGCTAAACATACCGAGTAATTCATTTCAGTTTTAGTACCAGCAATGTGATTATAAGGAGAATCTTAATTGAGAGAAAGGTATCTTTATATAAAGAATCAGACATAAAATAGAGTAACGATTTACAGTAGCGCTGTTATCTACAGACCGCATACACTACCAACAACCAGGATTACCATAACACTACTAATGAACTGAATACACTGCTGTATGTATTGTGGTCGAAGGACAAAACAGAGATGCTGTGCAGAGTCTAGAAACCACAACAGTGCCAGGAAAAGTGCACCACACTTGGAGAACGCTCATTTAGCTAGATGGCTCCGACTCACTTGTTCTCTCTTGCTTTCCATGCTTTAAGCCCGATACATTACTAGCTGCTGTGTCTGCTACTTCTAACTTATATTACTGTGCTTAATGTATTATGCATTTTTTGAATGTATCTTGTAAAGTGCTTTGTGATGGTGGCCCACTATGAAAGGTGCTATATAAAATAGATTGATTGAATGATTGATAATGAACCCTGCAGCTTGGTGTCCAAAAAACGCCGCAACAATAATAAAATGTATAGAAAAACAATTAGATTTTGTACTAAACTGCATAGTGTAGCACTTCTATTACTTAGTCTGTGTATTGATAGGGGCAATAAATATACTATATTACAAAAAATTATTTTTTCTAACTTTATTAGGAAGGCTTGTTATTTGGAAATAAAACAGATAGAACGCTGGGAAGAACTAAACTGAGAACATTCCTGAATTTGATTCATAAATATGAAATTATTAATATTCACTGGTGGCACACATGGTTTAAAAATGTAACTGCATTTGCAAAGTCTTTTTTTTAATTTACTATTTAAATAGTTTGTAGGTATTGTAGCAAGCCTGACACCTTTGCAGTAAAAGCATAAAAAGGTGTCTGTTTAGGTTACTACTCAAAACTAACATGAAGCCGCTGAAAACAGATCCCTTCTATTGGTTTGCTTCTGTACTGTCAAACTAGTGTTTCATGGCCAGTCAGATGATCTGCTTCACTGTGTAGTAAAAACAGATTATCAGATGTGCTTTTTCAAATACTTTGCACTCCAAAACAGAAGCAATGCCAATAACTACCTTGAAAGACCCAGCTTTGGATTCACCTTACAGTAAGCGGTTTTACTTTTTTTTTTGTAAACGTGTTAGCTACACCAGATACCATGGGCATTTCAATTCTCCATCACAGAGACTGCTCGTGCCGCCACCAAAACCAGCAACAAGTGTTTGGAGAAGATGTCACAGAAAATAAACTGATAATAATACAGGCCTATGAACAACAAAACTGTGGATGCAAGTCATCAGCTTTCCAATTTGCACAGTACTTGATGCTAATGTCTTTGGTGGTTTAAAAATGCCCTTGATCAGAATGGGACATGCAAGTGCTGTTCATTTGCAAGGTATACTTTAAAAAGTTCCAAATGCATCTTCAATAAAATGCACAGCATTTTTTAATGTATAATACTTTTCATTGTTCTGCAATTAATTGATTTCAGTGTTCGTGTAACTTCAATAAAAACTGTCAGCAAGCATGGATAATGGATAATTGCAAAGCATATGACATGGTTTATTTAGATTTCCAGAAAGCTTTTGACAAAGTCCCGCACAAAAGATTAATTCTCAAACTGAACGCAGTTGGGATTCAAGGAAACACATGTACATGGATTAGGGAGTGGTTAACATGTAGAAAACAGAAAGTACTGATTAGAAAAAAAACCTCAGAATGGAGTGTGGTAACCAGCGGTGTACCACAGGGATCAGTATTAGGTCCTCTGCTATTCTTAATCTACATTAATGATTTAGATTCTGGTATAGTAAGCAAACTTGTTAAATTTGCAGACGACACAAAAGTAGGAGGAGTGGCAAACACTGTTGCAGCAGCAAAGGTCATTCAAAATGATCTAGACAAGATTCAGAACTGGGCAGACACATGGCAAATGACATTTAATAGAGAAAAGTGTAAGGTACTGCACGCAGGAAATAAAAATGTACATTATAAATATCATATGGGAGATATTGAAATTGGAGAAGGAATCTATGAAAAAGACCTAGGAGTTTTTGTTAACTCAGAAATGTCTTCATCTAGACAATGTGGGGAAGCTATAAAAAAGGCTAACAAGATGCTCGGATACATTGTGAAAAGTGTTGAATTTAAATCAAGGGAAGTAATGTTAAAACTGTACAATGCACTAGTAAGACCTCATCTTGAATATTGTGTTCAGTTCTGGTCACCTCGCTATAAAAAAGATATTGCTGCTCTAGAAAGAGTGCAAAGAAGAGCGACCAGAATTATTCCGGGCTTAAAAGGCATGTCATATGCAGACAGGCTAAAAGAATTGAATCTGTTCAGTCTTGAACAAAGAAGACTACGTGGCGACCTAATTCAAGCATTCAAAATTCTAAAAGGTATTGACAGTGTCGACCCAAGGGACTTTTTCAGCCTGAAAAAAGAAACAAGGACCAGGGGTCACAAATGGAGTTTAGAAAAAGGGGCATTCAGAACAGAAAATAGGAGACACTTTTTTACACAGAGAATTGTGAGGGTCTGGAATCAACTCCCCAGTAATGTTGTTGAAGCTGACACCCTGGGATCCTTCAAGAAGCTGCTTGATGAGATTTTGGGATCAATAAGCTACTAACAACCAAACGAGCAAGATGGGCCGAATGGCCTCCTCTCGTTTGTAAACTTTCTTATGTTCTTATGTGGCTTAGACTCCCAATAAGATTTTTTTTTTGCTGGTCGCTTGAAATTCTTACAGTATTAACAAACATTGAGTGTAGTTATCTCTTTTTAACCACTAGGTGACAGTAGCTTGTTACACATAAGGACTGAACTGATATTCAGCTGCTTACTAGCCGAATTATTTTTTTTTATTTGGAAAGACACTACTAACATACCTGCAATATTTAAAGTAAAGCAGGTGGAGGAGAGACTAATAAAAAGGCAGAAAGATTGCACAGGAACTAACTAAGCCTTTGAACAAAAATGGAATCTCTTGGAATTTAAACAACCTAAAATAAATACTATACTGACATTTAACAACCACTACACTGTATCCCATCCGTTCCACTCAAAAAAGGATAATCTTATCTTTTGTTTGACATAGTTTTTGGTTACTTCTTGATTACATTCATTTTTCTGCTCCAGCTAAATTCAAAATGCCCATTTATACATGGATTGTTTAAGAAGGGACAATGAAAAGCACAGACATACACTGCACTATTTCCTGGTGACTCCGCATACCACTCTCATGTTAAAGGCTTTCTGTGCCTTTCACGCCCTTCTGCAAAAGCACCCTGGGGAGGCACAGCCCCTGTAATCTTGTAACTAAGTGGCAGCTTTAGTGAAAACTATTTTTGGTTTCACAATTATTCAAATACACATGTGGGTCATCCAAATCAAAAGTCACATCAACATAAGCCATGTACAGTACATTAAAATGAGAAAACTGTGACACTCATGCCAGCAATAGAGACTTTCTGTAGCAGGTACAGCACAGGCAGACTGAGTATAATTTCTCTCAAATTACACAAGAGCATGTCTGTCCCCTGTCTAGTGCTTCACTGTGTGGTTTTTTTCCTTGTTTCTCTTGTTGACCACTAGGGGCTCAATGAATAAACAGCTTTCCACTTGAATAGGCACAGAGAACAAATACCTTTTATGTCAGAACCCTGTACTGTAGTGAATAAGCATGCTCCAAGCTAACACTGGAACCCCTTTTTCTCTGGCAATAGAGTCAGTGCTGTAGGCATGTACTGGAACAGGCTAGCCCAGGAAAGGGGATAGAAACACACTTTGGGCTTTTCTTTTTTAAACAGATTAGTCTGGAACAAACAAAGCTCTGTTCCTTAGAGGACACAACCCTATCATGAAATGCGGTTCAAGTTCAGATTACTGCTTTTAGCTTTTTAATGAGCCACACCTTTGTAAACTGCTAGCTGGCCAATTGGAATGCAGATGTTTAAAATAGTGAAGGCATTTTGCTACTTTTAAAATGAACCACTGTAGAGTAAAATGTTAATTGGTTCAAAAGGCACTATGCATTAAACTGTAGTAACTGCTGTTTCAATTTAAAGGGGCCTGGTTTTACTTTATGGCTGGTAATATCTCAATCAACTACAATATAAACTCAGATCCTTTGATGGTAGTATTGCTGATATTTCTTAAGCCTAAGTAGGGGACATTGTAGGTATTGATGCAGGCCAAAAATTCAGTGCTGATAAGATGAGAACCACTAATGCATTGAGCGCCCTTACCATGGAGGTCACTAATGCAGTTTTGTGGTTGCAGGCAAACTGTGTGGGTTGTGATGTCACACGCATCCTCCTAATACTGTATTGATTTACTTCCACACAGTATACTGCACAGAACAGCTCCTACTCTAAATTTAAATTACAAATGCTCCTGTTAACATTTACAGAATATAAATGGTGTATTAAATAGGTCGAGTTTTCAACTGCAGGAGTAAAGATGCACAAAATAGACGCTGTATACTGTACACATGCATCCATGTTATGAAATCCAAAAGCTGCAGACCACCTGGTTCAAGGGTTACGTGAACGTTCAAAATCACCCGCAGAACTAGACTGTACCAACACGACCCTAAAAGGAGGGCTTCGCTTGCTTTGTCCACTTATACCAGTCTCCATTCAGTGGAACAATAAAAGTTTTCACAAAGACATGTCTGTCTTAAGCCAGAGACAGACAGGCATGGCGCGGCACCGCTGGGCATTGTCACAGTGCGGTACCGCTAGTCTGCACCCGGGCACACAGGAGCGGTACGCACTATGCGATACAGCAGTCAGCACAACACTGTACGCTATGTACTCGAGTATTATTTATATTATGAACAAAAGTTTTGCATCACCATTAGGATGAAATGAAAACTATTGAACATAATTTCAATATTTAACATCAAGCAATCTAAGAACTACTCAAAAGTCTACCGGAAACTATAGCCGTAATACAGGATTTCGAAATGTCACATTTTCAATATTTGGAAAACTACAAAGCGATATGTAATTTCAGTATGTCAACGTAACATTATTAATTTTATAGGGCGTGATGCAAAACTTTTGGCCATGTAATCTAACACTGGTTTGTTTTTCAACGTTGTTTTTCTGTCATCTATATGCAGGTATATCATATATTGGTGCCCTACCTGGGGACCGACTGGCACAATTTCCTTTGAAGCTCAGTGGAGTGTTCCTACCTAGACAGGCAAACTGTTACTGTATTACTGTTAAACAGTAATCAGCTAGGCTGTAGAATATATAATACAGACAAAACAGGACCTTGTTTCACAGATCCACTAGTATTGGATTACTGGCTAATGTCAGTTTAGGTATGGTAGTTCACAATTACTGCCAACTAAGGTATTGAAACCAGCCGCTAATCCTGAATGAAAACTTTTCACATCATACTTGTCATTAAGGAAGCATTTGGTAAACTATGGTGTACAATACAATGTAGATCAAGGAGGTATCCCAATTCTTTATACACAACAAGTTGTTTCACCCCTAGTACAGGATAAACACAGATATTCTTATTACCCAAACTTCATTCTTCAGCTCTCTTTGCAGACTGTAATGACTGGGAGAGGTTGACCCTGAATGCAGTTTTATAGAAATCAAGACAGAAAGCAGTCTCAGAGTGTAAAATGTTCTTGGCTCAAGCCAGCCTCAACAACATACTTCTGGCTGCCCTTTCCTCTTCCACAGCTGAGCAGTTCTGTGTGGGCTGGGACATGTTCATGTTGTTTTGAGTTTAATAATGTTATTCTGTGAGGCTGGGCACAGTCCCATTCTCTTTCTTATGCACGCATTATGCAACAGGCATAATTCCTTTTGTTATTTTCCAAAGTGCATTCTTTCAGTAAAATGTCCCTAGTAGCAAAAGAAAGGGATGTTTCTGTTTTCATATTACATATACTGAATTATTGGTTTATCAACATCATGCCAGGGGCCAGAAGAAAAGACCTAACACAGGTGGATGTGGGGTCATGAAGGGCCTCCTAGTTTTACTTACTTTTTCAGTTGGTTAAAAGTACGAGACTTCACAACTCACCAGTAGTGCTCACAGTGAGTTCCCAGAAGTGAGTTAAGCTACATACTGTAGGTACTTTACCTTGATTGTGTATGTGTGGAGAACGCCCCGGGGACTGTAGGACGAGGAGCTGATCCTAGCTCAGTACCGCTTTCCCCTGTGGGTGGCCACGTGCCCCCTGGTCTTTTGAACCAACACCCAGAAGGTAAACTGGCTACAGGCAAGGAAGCCACAGTTGGGTACAGTAAGGGTGAGTTTTTAGATTTTGCCTTTAGATGACAGCGAGAACTATATTGTAAAACATGAAACGCATTTATCATGAATTCACAAGTATACTGCTGGGATGGAAGGTGATTGCATCACAGAGACATAGAATGGATTTCTGTTGCTTGCTCTGTATTCCCTGCTTGGGTTGAACGGATGCAAAGTTCTTCTTTTCCAAATCCAGGAACAAATGATGCTGACAAACTCTGTAAAACTACTTGCAGTCCCTACAGTAAGAAACATCCAGTAAGCAATCATATACAAAAACTAAGCTTCTGTGTCTGATCAAAAGGGTAGTTTATAACGCTTTGTGACCCCACAAAACACGCTCCCTTCCTCTCACAAGTGTATTGTTTAATAAACTTAAATCAACAAGCCTGGATACCTGTGTTGGATTTTTTGCAGTGGAGAAATGAACTGCACTGATGCCCTGCTCCACTGAGCTTAGTTTTTGGAAACAAAGACCAGTTGTTGCCAAGACCACTCAATGAAACGCTTCTAATGTCTAAGAGAGAAAACCAAAGCAGTAACAAATATTCCCATATGGCATCCTTGCAGATACCAACTGTACAGTGCGTATGGAAATTCCACAAAGCAAAATAATTGAAGAAATCCAAATACATAAATAAATGAATGAATGAAATGGTACTTTAGCTAAACAAAAACAGTTACAACAGCACACATGTAGTAGTGTTTGTAAAATTGCCTTTTACAGCAGGCTCCAAAACTTCAAAAGGAGGTGATGATGCTTAGTTGGGTTTGTTTGTTTTAAAAACTTTAAAACTTTGAAATAAAATAAAAAAAAAATCAAATTTAATAAAGCCAAATCTCTTTGCCTTGCCAGGCTTACTCTGCCCATTCTGTGTAGTACTGTACAAGCAAGAAATCAGACTGCAGATTAAAAATCACAGAAATCAGGCTCATGTTCATTAACAGAACATGAAAAGACCAGAATGCGCTGCACACAGCATACACTGAGGAAATATCCCTCAGACTGCAGCGTTTGGAATTGAAGGCGCTAGATGGAAATCAATTCCCAGAGTTTAAGGGACCATAAAAAAAGGGACTACAGATAAACACTTTAGTAAATGAAAAGCAAATAAAATGAAAATGAATCTGAATGTGTGCATATATATTGGACAGAAGCTTTAAGCTTCCTTCTGATATAACCTACAGCAACCACATGTCAACACTGAGTTGCAGGTCCTTTAATTTTAACTCATGGTCACTGGCTATTGTAAATACACAGTACTACCACAAAAGTCAACTGTTAGCAATAAAAACCACGTGTCAAAGCAGCACAGAGGGTGGTGCTGTAGAGTTGTGCATTGTACTGCAGTGTGCAAGGACAGAACACCACCAAATATACAGTAGGTCCTACATAGCATGTAACATACTGTACGGTGCAAGACCATGTCAAACAGTACTCCCTGGCATTGTGACTATACGTCCCGTTACTAAAAACAAAACCCTGCAGCATTCCTGCTGCCAAGCTAAATGAATACCAATGTGTCGGATGTTATAGGAAGCAGGAAACCCCACAACAGGGAGCCAAGGAAAGATTACCAGGCAAGCAAGTACCACAAACCAGCCCAGCAAATATCTGTAGTTGGCACAAAAAAGCAGGACATAAATACTCTTAAGCCGCAACGCATGGGCTGTTATGCCTGCTCGTGAGAAACAAAAGACAAGGGTACACTGTACATTTAACTTAAACATTTACTACATTTGCAGTGTCTACAGCCTCTGCACTGCTCGAGCTCCAGACCTGGCATCAACAGGATCATCATGCTTAAAACTGCAGCTTCTGCACAGCCCTGATCTCTGTCCAGTTAGCATGAAGGTTTGAGTGGGGGGAGAAAATCGAGCTCTGATCTCTGTCCAGTTAGCATGAAGGATGGTGGGGTGGAGATTGGTGTGGACAAGGGACGACACCGAGACCCCTGGATTGTCTGGCTAAGCCTGTGCAGGCTGCTGTTCAATGAGCACACAGAGGGGACACAGCTGTGAGGAAAGCTGCATGTCCTCCTCTTACAGCAGGTCTTACCATCACAGTACAGACACGCTGTGTGCACACTTACAGTGCATTCGGACACCCTTAGCCAACACCCTCTCCAGTGAGGGTTTACCATAAAGACAATTACTAATAAGAATCCGTAAAGTGCAAAAACAGTTAATGCAGGTAATGAATTTGTTTTACAGTAAATTCTCTTACCTCTGTTGCCATTCTCTTCATCCTGTAAACAAGCAAAAGAAAAAAATATGACTTTCTGAAGCGAGTGGCGTGACACTTGCAATACAGGTTTTATAAATCTACACCTCTGGAATCGGACATTCAGTAGTTCCAGTCCGTTTCTGAAGCCACACCCAAGTAGAGGCAGGTATCTGCCAATCTGGACTGCTTGCTCTAGGACATGACTTAATGTAGTTCAGGACAGTCAATGATGCCAAGTAATTAAATCTGAATTCTGTCAGACGAAGCATACCGATTGGCTCACTTTCATGCATAAGTACGGTGAAAATAAGTACTCAAAATGAGTTTATAACCAAGGACATGCAAAGAATATCAAGACGACACTGATTGTTGAAAATTACATAATCACAGGAATACAGTACTGTACAAGACAGAAACAGTAAGTAATGCTTTTGCTGTAAACCTTACAGCCTGTTCAGTAACACTTACACACAGCAGCTGTTGTTTACAATCTGTGCTTCCACTGAACAGAACTGAACGCAAAACACTGTACTGCTCCATGGAATTACATAAATGCCAAAAAATGTGATCATTTATCCAGTGTCCACCCATTGGCTGGAAGTATGCTTAAAAACACTGGCAAGATGTTTGTGTTGCAAATCAAGTTTAAAAACAGACAATCAGAAAATGACCACAAAAAACGTATTTCTCTTAACTTTTATTTAATAAAAGCAGGCAATTCTAGTATGCTATCGAGCAAATTCCAGAAATATAAACTGAATAAGTTTTATAGAAAAGGGCCACGCTCGTAATGTCCTACAGTATGTAGTCTATGTCACTGCTGTGGAATGCAGACTTCATACATAAACACAGCTGCTTAAAATGTTGGGGAAAAAAATAAAAATAGAGTTCAGAGATTGAAATGGCTTACAAGGCTACATGTAAATATTGGAAACTAATATTTTCATCCAGTGAAAACGTCAGTTTTGATCCAAACAGTTTTGATTCTGAACTCTGAACTGGATTCTGAACTTGTATTGTTATGGACCAAGAACCTTGATGTGTCCACCACAGTGTTAAAAGACTGACTCAAAATCAACATGTACTGCAAGCTATTTACAATACATTTTAATACCACTGTGTTTTGATAGCAAACATGTGGGTGTTAAAGCTCAAGTTGGGGGTGGGGTGTTCAAACATAGCAGTCCTATAAAATAATCAACTGGGCTGCGGAAGATCCTGCTGAAGTAGTATGTTCATGTGTTACCCTGTTATTCTGTTTATTAATAAATAAACATATTTTCTTGAAGTTGACCAACTACTGTACATAAATTGCATTATAATGCTGACACACAAACCAACAGCTGTGATGTAATGTATTTACTTACTCAATTTTGCTGTTAATATAGTCTTTTTGATGAACATGTTTGTATGTTTCAGATGAAGTACTCTTTTGTAGCATTAAAGTGGAGAATGGCCTTCATGTACATAAATTACACAAATTATTATCTAAAAATAGGTTTATAATGTACCTTTGGTTACAAACCTAAAAACAGGTTTATAATGTATTTGGCTTCTGCCATAAAACTACACATACACTCAATGCAATCCTTAATAAATAAATGAGAATTAAAACAAAAATTGATAACACTAGTGATACAAATAAGCATATGCCCAGGTAATTAAAATGTATTGCGCTGGACCTTATCCCACGGAAACACCTACAGTACATTCCCCTTTGCGGGTGTAAATCACTGACTCATTCAGTGCAGCAAAGCATTTTTTCTAAGACGCGGTAGAGGGATAACCCTTACATTTATTTCTGAGTTGCACATTTTTACTTTCAAAGCAAAACACTGTTTACATACTAAACATTTTAAAACCTGTCTGAATTTTTTTTTTTTTTTTTTACACAGATTTGTGTTTCAGATAGGCTGAAGGGGTAGAGTTACTGTTTTGACAATGTGAATGAGGATACAGTAAGATTTTGTTTTGCATATTGATTCTCAACATTCAGTAGTATTAAACTCGGCAAGATCCTTTCATTCAACTGACCAACTTGTTTATTAGATTTTCCGAATTCAAAACACGAAGTAGAATCAGTGTTCGCTAAAATGATTGTAATAAACATATATGTTTTTGCTCGAAAAAGCCAAACTTCCCAACGCTTCGCTATGTCTAACATACCTTTGTCTAGGGAAAGTGTGTAAGAATAAGGCCTTTCTTGCAACATGTAATTTCCAGCACAGCTGCTGTGCGCTCTGGTTAGCCTGCTCACCTTCAGAGAGGAGCTGACAGCGGACTCTGGAGGGTAGACGATGAAGTGGCGTAGAGTGAAGCCGAAGCCCTGGGAGGTTCTGCACAGCTGGATGGTCTTGGGCCCCGGCCACGAGAACAGCTCTTCCTCGCTCGGCGAAGCCCCCTCACTCTGCTCACACGCATCCTTCTGCTTTGTCTGAAAAGAGAGCCCAGCAAAGGCATTTGTTAGTTGGATAGCAAAAATAAATAAATTAAAAAAATTTAATAAATAAATATAAATAAAATCTTAACTGCTACGCTTCCTGCTGATTGGATTGACCTGGATTTGTAATTGCATTAACATAGCCGAGCATTAGTCAAAACACGCACTTGATTTCAAAGGAAAACAATTTTAGTTTTCATGTTTGGCAGAATAAAAATTTACTTTATACAGTAAATTTATATTCGCCTGAGGGCGCTTATTTTAGATTTCCCTAAGGAGAGTGCCTTCTACCCAAACATCAACTATGGCTTCCCATATGATAGACACCTACACAAACCACTAACTCCTTCGGTTAAAAAAAATGTGTCAAGAATAAAGAGAGGAAGAAAAAGCTACTATTATGTGGTACAGAAAAGCTTGAAAGAACTGGGATATAAGCCTGCAGTACACAAGATAAAAATAACAGTAGTTGTCACCATTAGACTTTGAGCAATATGTAGAGACCAGAATCAAGTAGTCCCTTTTAGTCAGGCTTTATTTTAATGTATAAACTATTAAAAGTTGACAATTCCTTTAAAACATATTTAAACCCTTTACCTGGGAGTTAAGAATCATTAAGTAGTTGGGGTGCAGTACTCTGCCTGATAACTAGTAATACCAAAAAAACCCCACTAGCTATTCTCTAGAGCCCCTGTAAATAAGTCCATATTTTCAAAATAGTGGGCCTACACCAGATTACATTTCACACTTGGGTAAACAATTACGGAAAACAAATTTAAGTCCACACATACAATACAGAATGCAGTGCAAATCATGCAAACATCCAGTTTATTATCAGCGCTACACTACATGTACAGAAACACACACTTAAAGGAAGAGCATAGCATGCCATATAAAAAAAAAAAATCTGTTTTCAAGAGGAAAAAAAAAAAAAAAAAAAAAAAAAAAGCAGTTGCATTACAATCTCCAGTATGTTTTACTGGAGTGCACTGCGGAGATTCCTTACCCCGGAGGTTCCAAAGTTCTTGTCGTAAGCCTGTGTTGCTTTACCCCGAGAAACGTGGTAACAGCAGTTACATTTCCGTTCTCCCAGTTTCGCCCTTGCAAGTAATTTTAACCACAGGCAGTATGGCTCTGGTAAACAGCACTCTACTCTGATCAGCTTCGCCCAGTTGCAGCCCTTCTCCGCTGAGGGAGAGCAGCTGAATTCCACAGGATTCTTATCACACATATCTGGGGCTTGGACACCGGAGAAACTCAGCCCAGCAGCAGAGCCTTGCAGCTCCATCTTCCACTGCAGACATACCCGGAACAAAGCATGACTGGTCTACAGAGTCAGTTACCAATTGAGATGAGGGAAGAAAAACAAAAAATAAAAAAAACACACACAGACAGAAACTAAAACCTGAAAAAATTAGTTTTCCCAGCAGCTGTTTCTCTTCACTTCCAGTATTCCACACACTCCCCTGCAATGTGACTCATATCTGCAGGATCCCACTGTTGCATTATTTCAGCCTTGGCTAGCTAGGGTAACACATTGCTGAGCAAGAACACTTAACACACAAACACATCTGGGGGGATGAGATCTGGTCTGGGATAGGGAGTGGAACTGTGAAGCTTACAGAATCAGAGCATACCTCTCTGCTGCCTCCCGCTTCCTCTCTCTCTCCAAACAGAAGCAGCTGCCACGAGCATATCATTTACCAACCTGACGCCCCCCCCCCCCATTCCATCTCCACACCCTGTCACTGACTCACATGGACTAGGCCCATTAATAATTCATATGCTGCACAATCTAACACTGCCAGGACAAAAGCAGCATGGTTGTACCATGGGGATGACAGCAAAAATGCTTGAGATTGTTTGGCTTTGGATCAAAGTTCTGAGGAATCTTCCAGTGCAGTCCTCCCCCTCTATCGGTGAACTTTTTAAAGATTGCGGGCCTTCTCACATGTCTTGCACTGCAACCAGCAAGTGTTTTTTATTTCCAGTGACGTTTCCGATGCAGTGTACACATTAGGTCAGGATCTTCAGGCTGAAGCCAGATAACCCCACAGGAGCATGGGGTAAAGTTGTATTCGTAACAGTGCGCTTGTGGATACTGACAAACCCAGCAGTCGTAGGTTTACTTCAGGAATTAGGGGTGCAACGGTCCAGTGAATATCAAGGCATTGCGATCTTTTATAAAACGATCTGATCCACGACTTCTACATATTTTGAAATATGCCAAAAGGATGTTTTCATTTGTAATCTGCCACGTACCGATCAGCAAATCAAAAGCAAAGGATCAGTTCCATTATCCAGTGCACGTATAATGCACTGTAAGTGGGTGTATCCCATTATCCAACGATTGTACGTGCACTAAGTGGGTGTATCCCTTTATGCAACGTGCAGCACAACGGATTCTGGAATTCGAGCCCGACAGCGACTCAAAGCTCAGTGACAGTGAAACTCAGGAGCCTGGAACTGAGAGTCCTTCGGTGCGTTATAGAATCACCAGTGTGGACATTTCAGATTTCCTGTCACTAAAGAAAATGGCTTGAAGAAACTTGACAAACCAAATACCGTGTGCGAGAGAAGCAAAACATAAAATACACTGAAATACAACGAGCACATCAATGCATGTACGCCAGCACCATGTACAGAAAACCAAAACGACACAGTCAAGTGTAACAAGCCTTCATCTTCCAGGAATCACAGGTCATTTTTCCAGTTAAAAACACCATCATCATCGTCATATATCACGTTAGCTGTACATGAAAGTACAATAGCAGGACAATATTCAAAACTCAGCTTTTTCAAAGTTAAAAGTACAAAGAATTAATTTATATCAGTGAAAACTATTTCATTTAGTAGTCTGCAGAAGAATAGATTGGGCATGATTTAGATGCTTGTTTGACACATGTTGCTTAGTATTTTTCATTTCTAGGGTGTGTTAAGAAACACTTTCCTAAGTTGGGTCAGACAAGCCTGTCATCTGGTTACATACGTAGTAATTTTACTAAATAAATGAACATTTCTTAGTGTTGTTTGTTTTTATTTTTTTTAAAACTACTTTAAAACTCAAGGAAGTGACATATTCTTGATTAGTAAATAAATGTACTTTTGTTGAAATGGTTCCATGTCTGTTGATTTAAAAAAAAAAAAAAAAGTGAGTATCATCTCACCCCTATGAGGAATCTGATGATAAGCAATGTGTGTCACAAGCTTTTCAAATATCTTCTCCAATGTCTATTAGCACTGTTTTGGTGAAAGACTGAGATTCAATTAATTCAGTGTTGTGAAATCTATCCCCCTTGTTTGCCCGAGGCACAGTACTTACAAAAGGTAATCCAGAATCTATGTGCCTTTGCGAACAGATGCATTCCTGTGTGTGTTAAATTCCTCATGGACTGCTCTATCACTAAGGCTACAGAACCTACAATCACACAACAAGAGAGACATACATGGCAAGACCACATTGTCAGGCGCACAGCCCAATTAGTTAGAGCCCTGGTTGATCACGTCCTCGCCCAGCTCCCTGTTCCATTGGCTCTAGTTTAATTGCAGAAATTGTTTGCCACTCTGGCTTTGGGATGTGTGCCAATAATATGAAACTCAATTTAGTGCAATACACTATACTGCAGCACAGTGCATCAGCAACAGATATGCACGTATTACCACTCATGTTTTATCACATCTTATACAGTACTTCCATTTGTGTCAATGGCATCCATTTTTGGCAACCCAGCCTTTTTAGCATTGTGTTTTTCAAACCATTAGGTATTTCAATATATAACAGCGCAGTACAGTATTCCTCAGGAAGCAAGCAAAGAGTTCTCTTAGTTGTAGTGTTCTTTAAGACGGAGCTGACCACCAGACACAATATGAATCAATAAATAAATAAAAATAGTTTTACATGATGCACGTGCTTCAACACGTGAAATGAACTGAAGTAAGACAAAAGCAATAGGCAAGTGTGTGTTAAACTATATTAATAATGTAACAGCCAAGTAACATTAATAAACTGTCAAACTAAATTAACATGGCACCCCTACACATTAAAAAAAAAAATTCAGCAGCAGTTCTAGATTAATTATTAATGCCTGTACAGGAGCAATATTCAAGACAGGCACACAATTACTTAACAGAATGGTGAAGCAACTCACCAGAACGGAACACACCAAATTACTCGGTGACTTGTATGGGATTCAGGTTCTTTTGCAGGAGCTCGAGCAATTTCCAAACGAGAGAATCAGCGGGGTCTTGCCGTTTGTATACATGACATTTTGTCGTGATGAGGTGTACTCATGGAAATCAGAATAGAAAATGAAGCAATGATATGACGGAGGTTCTGGAAAGATTTAAATAAGCCAAAGCTGTGTGCCTCAAGACCCTCTCAAATGACACGTCGCTTTTGAAAAGACTGAATAAACCATTTTAAATTTCAGTTTGATGATAATGAGTTATTAGGTTACAAAACACTATTGTACCAGTTGTGAACAAATTGCTAGTTGTGTCCTTTGAAGCGAAGTTCCTGTTCCTTTAGCCGGAGCATTTACAATGGGGAAAATCTGTTTCACCCAAAGTGTGTTTCCTTAGGCAAAGTGTTCTCTTAGGAGGTGTTCCACA
Source organism: Polyodon spathula (assembly GCF_017654505.1). NCBI lineage: Eukaryota > Metazoa > Chordata > Actinopteri > Acipenseriformes > Polyodontidae > Polyodon > Polyodon spathula. The sequence goes on along the minus strand of NC_054537.1, from coordinate 8,437,682 downwards.
GAGACTACTGTACTTGTACAGTCAGAAGAGACTGAAAGCTTCCCAACTGCTTAGCTATATTGTCACAGACACTGGTCTGGCACCAGAATCCTCTAAAAGTAAAATATCGTTAATATTTCTGCATAAGCCAAATATGAGGCTTGCTGCTGCCTCCTACAGGACTGGAGTGTACCTTAATCAAGACCGTTATATTCCAGAACAGTTTTTTTTTTTTTTAAACAAGCAAGTGTTTTGCTGTTATTTTGGTGCAGTGTTATAGACTACCAAGAACATGATTGTCTGCATCCCTCTCTCCATTCTGTGGTCCCATGAATGCAAGACTAAATATTTTTCCGTCCAATGGATTTATTTTGCGTCTAGGATGCAAAAATTTGCGTTACCGCAACCTCTGCATTCTTCTGTAATGATTTCTACGTAAGTTAGAGGCGGTTTTTGTTAATATTGAAGAATATAACTAGGCAACAGAAAGAGAGCTAAAGAGAGTCCATAGCAGTATGTAGGCCTACATAAACTTGACAAACTAAGGCAAAACAAGTATAGTAAATATTCAGTTCCCTTACAGTAACTTCACTGTTTAAACATCCAGAGTGCCCCTGTACATAGAAATACTGCAACAGATGCCACTAGACAAGGCAGATAGAGGTAGGACTTAAAATATTGTATTAAAACACACCTATTTTATAGCAACTGAAACAAGACTTTTCATTCAGAGGAAGCACACTGTTACTGTATCACATTTCACACATGACACAGAACAGCCAGCACTTAAGATATTACTGAAACTGCCCATGGCAACAGCAGCTAGTGCCAGGAACTCTTGACACTGAACATGTATCACATTTTCATAGACAGCAGTCGTCAGCTACTGGTAGAGACATGTTTTCGGACACAAAACGTAATTTCTACACGGGAGGAGTTTTTTTTGTCTTCAGACCGTGCCGTAACGTAATTTTATTTTATTTTGTTATTATATATATATATATATATATATATATATATATATATATATATATAATATATTATATATATATATATATATATTCATGTCATTGTGGGTTTTTGTGCTGGGACATTTCAGTCTGTTGAAATCACTATAAATCAGATACTGCAAAACTGCCCCCTCCCCACCCCAATATCAACCCCATGCTGGAATCTTAGCAGTCTCCTCCTAATAAGGTTATGAAACACCTCCATTAGGCAACAATACAACATGCATATGGTTCATAGGAGCCAATATAGCTGTAAAGTAAGTTGATCTTGAATCCCTAATGTGTATCTGTGCTAGGGGTGGGGACAGGCCGTTCCAGACACATGCCTGACTGATAAGCTGTCATTATTGCCAGCACTTTGTGGTGTGGTGACAGTCTTAACAAACAAATTAGAGCTCCTGAAATTAAAACAAACCTAGCACTAATCAGTGATAAACAATTTGTAAAAGCCTGCAATGGGTGAAACTGCTATCCATCAGAGTACACAGAACTTGTAAATTCAGCTTGGTTTGGTCTCCGATTGGTCCAGAGGCAGGCTGAATAGCAAACTGTTGCTTTGCATCCGATTGGTGACAGGTCTAATGAGATGCTGTTGGAAGTGACAGGGTGATACTGTGTACTGTCTCTTTAAAAGCACAGTGATCATGAATACAGAGCCTCAAGCACCCAGACTGGCAAATACTCAGTCAACACTAACTGTAATGCTACTCAGGTTCACCACTCTGCATGTTTTATTTGATTTGTTGCTTACTTCTCAGCAATCCAATCCACTGCACAAAGCTTCTCATTTCCTGCATGTGTGCTTAAAGAGTCCGACATACTTTAAGCTTGCACATTTTGTAATCATTAGAAAAAAAAAAAAAAGTTACAATTTTAATGCATTTAGTGTCCAATTCACATTCACAGATTGCACATTAAACACTTAGAGTCAGCTATAGTCTTGTATTCCTATCTGGAATACTGAAAACCCTGCAAAGTTTGTTGTTGTCGATCTAGAGGGAGATGATTCAGTGCTACGCATAGCACATTTTGATATGCTGTTGAGGATTCACAATTTTATTTGTTTTTTCCCCCCCAGTAATAGATACATTACAGTAATTGGCGGTTTTGCTACAGTACTGTATTACGAGCTAGTTTGTGTTGTGCATGCTTGATGAAATCATTTACTGGAACATTCAGTAGTTCATGAGAGAACTTCATTCTTTCCATACCATTCCAATAGAAACACCAAGGAATGTGCCCAGTATGCATTGCTGCAAACATAATACTGAAAGAACTTGCTTACCACTAACACCAACACTTGGTGAACATGGGCAGACACATGTACACATAGAAACTATGTAAATATACTGAACTGTAGCATGGAGTATGAATTGATAAAAAGCTACTATTGCAGATGAACACCACTACTGGTACCTGAAGAATGAATGATGCAATTACTGTACAGTACATGCTTTAAGTAATAAGCTTTCAAAATAAAAGCTAGAAAAAACTCCTGGTCCTCAAATGTCTTGCTTTTTTTTTCTTGTGGTTAAGTAAAATCAGAACCACCAAGTATACAAATCCTACTGCTCCAGACTAATAGTTTTCAAACTAACAATCACAGGCAGCAAATCAAACTATTAATTATCTTTATCTTTCCAGGACATAAAAACAACGAGATCAACAGTCAGAGAGCAACGAGTGCAAACCAACAGCTCTGGAGTGAAGTGCTGCACAAGGGGCTTGTCCTGCTTTATAAACATGACAGTGGGTGCTTTGTCTCTCGTGTGTAATCTGTATGGGCTTCTCCGCTCCACCCTTGACAGAGAGACTTTCACAGGCCTGGATGTGCCACAAAAGGCAGTCACAAAGATGAATGGCTTTACTGAGTCCAGCTGTAACATCAATAGCACAGCAAATCACCACATGCATTTTAAAGGGGAAAATAAATAAAATTGTCCTGAGGTTCTTTACCAGGGAGGTTTTTCTTAATTCAGCCTGGAGAACATGATGCTTGTACGTATGTAGGTACAGTTAAGCCAATCACAGATCGGATCTGGGAGGTGCTGAAACTCTTATATACCATCAGGTGTATAACACAGAACTGAGGTTAAGTAATGTACATCACTTCTTCTGAACTGTATTACAATCTGTAAGTCAGCTAGCTACATGAAGGCAACTGTTCATCAAATTCACTGCTTTGAAGTTCCCAACTGTAGCAGGCAGGGACGCAGGCTGGCATGGCAGGTTATCAAAATCCCTCACAAAGGGTTGCTGTAGTATAATATTGTACCTGCTACTGTACCAGATGCCATATCAGATTTAACACTACATTCTACTGTATTTTGCTAAATCCTGTGTGTTTCAGTAGCAACAGAGTTAACATCCCTTATAAACCATAATACTGTTTCTCAAGTCACATCATGTCTTCATACAGGGCGATACAGTAACGACATTTCACACCACAACTGCACAGAATCCCTGGTTTGTTTGGCTTATTTGAATGTACAGTACTCATGTGCGAGAAACCAGTAATATACACTGTAGCGTATCATAAGAAAATTTGAAACAGCCCTAGTGTTCAACCTTTGCAGTAAATGTTAAGAACAGCAATGTGTGGGATTTGCAACTGTTGCCATGTTTACTGTAGCACAAGCTAAATTTGCCAAACGGTGGTAGTCAAAGAAGAACCAACATGGTATTTCTGCACTTAGTACAGTACTTTTTACATATCAGTTGTTCAATGCACAGATCTACACCTTTAGTACATGTCTTTCCTAATCTTCATGAATGGCAGGTTTAGCAAAGACATTGAGATAAATAATGATCCCTTGTTACCAGTTCAAAAAAACTTCCATTAATTCAATGCCCTGAACCTGAAACCCACATTAAAAAAGGTACTGTAATTGTAATGATTCACCAAGTTAAGTCTATAGGCAAAAATAGGACCATTCAAAAAATATGGACATAACTTCAGTCAAGGAGAAAGACGTTGTACAGCAACATACAAAAGCAGAAGAACTGGCAGCACAGCTTCCCTGACACTTAACAGTATATTGTGGCAAGAAGAAAATCACTCAGCTGTACTGTTCCTTATTACTGTATACCTGAGCTTCCAGTACACAGATTTAATTAACGACTTGTTTGTACGCTTTTCATGTGGAATTAAACCAGTCTAACTGGTACTTTGAAACTTAGTTTAAACTAAAATAACTAAATAAAATGCTAATCCAGTCCATCCCTGTCCCGTCCCGTCCCCCCAAGCTAAAACAAAGACTGTGTTAAATCTACAGCAAGCTGCTACTAAACTTAAGGCTTTTTTATGCACTAATCCCCACTGAAAAGAAGGGTGTGGCAAGAAGTCTCAGATTTCAAAGAACATTTAAAATGTATACAGGGCTTCCAATGAAATTACATATTTAGTAAGTACCTACTGGACTGTATCCCCCTCCCCACCCCCACCCCAGTCAGAACAGAGGGCAGACCAGCAAATACTCTCGTTTACATGAGGATCATCTAAAACACGACCATTTCAATGGAAGCTTCTGAGATTTGGAAATAGAACAAGTAATTGTATGACTTGGATGCTAAAAGAAAAATTAAACAACTTTTAAAACAGCAAAACTGCAAATACCTTACAACTTCAAATTAACACCGTCCTCAAGTTAATGCCTCGCTCAGATATCAGCTTTTTATTAAACGCTGCTCTCAAATAAATGTACAGGTATTTTTTTTTCTACCCCCGATTAATTTAAATCCGATATCCCAGAAACTCTAGCTGACATACTGCTTTGTCTTTCAACTAAATCTGTGTACAGATCTGACATTCAAGTCAGGCAAGCAGAGAAGAGTTTTTCATAAGTTTAGTCGTACCATGCCCTTGGAGTATCGTCTCACCCCTAGCATTTCATGAACTACAGTAATGACGTAGAGTAAGTTACCTGGCAACAGACCACAGCAGACTCGTTTATAAAACAATAAAAATATGTGTGCCAACAAGCATGCACTAAGGCTGCATGCATACAGTACCGCTAAAACCCAAACACGGCAACTGCAGCACGCTGGATCCAGTAACTGGACCCCTGTGAAAAACAAGCCTCTCCACAGAGGTACTGCAGAAAAGGTGGCATGGAATGCACACACATTCTAGCTGTGCTCTTCAGCCTCTCACAGAAGCATGTCTCACTGACTGTTACCTGAAACCATATTCTCCTTGAACTCTTGCATACCGACAGTTCAAACAGTAGTGTGATGTAACCTTACCTTTTTGTAATCTGGTGTCATATTAAGGTCAACCAAAGAAACTGCTACAGTATCTACACAGACGTTGTTTCTCAAAGTCCAAGTTACTTCCCACTAAAATGATGGTAGCCTATTGTAGATTTGTTCTAAGGTAATGAATGAGTTGCACAGTGACTGTGTGTGTGTGTGGGGGGGGGGGGGGGGGTTAATGTGTTTCAATGAAAGGAAGGAAATGTTTCCAATTTTGTAGAGTAATGTGAAAGGCTACAGTACTTCAAACTTATGCTTCGTTTCCACTGCCTGCTGCTCCCAGCTACAGCTGCCCACAGCAACACAACAGGATGTTTCCACTGCCCACCCAAGCGGCTGAGCGCAGCTATCTGGTCAGGTTTTGTATCTTACTCTATGTAGCCAAATTGACCAAAAAGCAGCATGTCATTATGTAGCCAGGGTGTTTAACACTGTTTACGGCCACAATGTAATATATATATTTTTGTATATACTCAATATACAAAAATTAAAGCAATGTTAGCGCCCCCCCCCCCCCCCCCCCCTTTCTTACATGCTAGGAACTGCATAGGTTATTACGGCATTTCTTTATGATGTGCTATTGTTTCATATTTCACATTCCATCTGTCGTCTTTAGAGGGTTCATTCAATTTGCTCTTGAGAATGCTGTCTAAAATCATACGTAGTGCCATTATGAAAACAGCAATGAACGTTCCTTCAGGTTCAGCTTCCATTGCCCGGACTGCTTTGTTCTAAAGGCAGTGTTACCGCCAGTTTCTTTAAAACAAACACAATGCCATCCCACAATCCCCTAGTGACCTTTGACACACGGCAAGAATTTCCAAGGTTGGCCAGGTTTGTAATAAAGCACTGAAATGCTCTCTTGATTTCGGCGGCTAGCCGAGGGCAGCTGAAGCCTGCAGAGCCAGGCAGTGGAAACGAGGCTACATTTCAGCTCAACGATAACCATTCAACTGGTCATCTATTAAGCAGGCTATATAATGCAGATTACAGAATTAGGTTTTGACCTCAAATATTTCCAAATAACAGTGCTGAAGCATCAGCAGTACAGTAGCTCAGCATCCCCCTAAAACACAGACTGAAGGGCAGGTGGCTTAGCAAACTGACTCCACTACTGTAAATGGCACTTGGGATGGGAGCCACGATTAACAAAAAATCTGACATTTATCTTGTGAATACTGGATTAACAAAGTACCTTAGATCTCCTTACTACCGTGCTTTAAGATCAGCTTATTGTACAGGAAGCATCCGGGAAAGGGAGGGGGTGGGGTGGGGGGGACGGATGCTTAAATGGGAATCAAAAAGATAAAGTCACAGCAGAGCAGCATTAGAAATACTTAAAACAAGCACCTTGACTGGTGCTGTGATTTACAATGATATTTAATACCACCCTGACTACATTATCAACGACCTACTGTATAAAGAGCAAAAACAGAGGAAAAACAGGATAATGTACCAATCTTTCTGTAATGCCCCAACTACAAGCAAACACATTACTATGGATTTGTATGTTGAGTTATCTGTCTGAAAATATTGTACACAGTGTTTTACTAAATTATTCAATGTGCAGTGGGTGTACTCACAAGGTTGCTGGCCACATTTGGGCCAGCTGCTCGAGTACCAGGTGAATTAATTTGCCACTAAAATTGTTGCAAGGAGAACAGTGCAACTGAATTGTGAAATCTCATACTAACTGGCTGCGAGAGATTGAGAGCAGGGCAGCAAATGAGTGGATAAAGAAAAGCAAAACACTGCAACAGATGGAAGGAGCCTCATGCTGTAGGGGGACAGACGTGACCTTCTGTTTTGTTTTTTCCTTGTCCCTAAGAGCGAGACAAGTTTGTTCTCGTCTTCCCAGCATCGTTGTTTTTTTACCCATGACGTTTTGGGTGGTACTGAAACTGCACAGTTCTTTGCAGGAATCCAGTCTCAAGGAATTTCCCTTTTGAATTGTGCCATGCAAAATTAATCAAAAGAGGGAAATTCCAGTATCCTGTCCAGCAGCCAAAGATTGCTGCCTTCCCATTGAAGATCTGAAGACAAAAACATGAAACCAAAAAGTACTTTATATATGTGAGGATAGTTGAGTTTACCAAGCAATAATAACTCGTAATTCTAAAGTACGGTTTGTGTATACTATGACATACAGTGCAGTTTAGTTTTATTAATCATTTTACAAAACCCAGTGTCCATCTATAAGAAATGTACTGTATACATTAATAAAATGTAGAAACTCTCGTCATACTGTGTTTTTCATTCTCTGTCAGAGCTCAGATACTGTAGATTGCATTTGACCATATACAAGTGCAGTTATGAGCTCTTTGCCAAACAAGTATCAAAGCAGACTCAACGTGCCAGGTGACAAAGTTAAAGCTGCTTCCAGACCGCAAGCTAAAGGAAATGAGCTTGGACTTCACAGCAGCCTGTCACACACCACACTGCAGGCGTGTTTAATGAATGCTGCAATCTGTAGCACGATTCTCTCAGGTGATCTGACTGCATCAGCGCGCAACCCTGTCCCCCCCAAATAAATATAGATCTGCAAATTGATTTCAATGTTTAAAATGAGTGCTAACCAATGTTTTAGAATCCATTACCTACAGTAGCAGTATGAAAGCATTACAGGTTTCAATTTATTCTGTAATTTTTTTATTTTTTATTATTGTTGAAATTGGAACAGGCATCTATTCCAAAGATACTGTAGATTAAGTTACTGTACTGCTGCTTATAATACAGGCACTGTACTTGAATCACATCATGTATTACTTCACAATCACTCAAATGGTCTGTATTTGAAACACCTGTACTGTACATATTCTTAATTATTGGGTACTTCCAGTACTGTATACTGTAAGGTGCGTAAGAGAATGAATGCTTTTCATAAGACAGTAGGCTTCTAGTTACCCACTGAATCTAACAAGCAAAATATTGAGAAGTCTATAGGCTGTAAAGAACATTCCAGTACAATACCAAATTAATGCATTTTAAAACCAGCTGAAGCACTATAGCGCATGTACTGCAAGGTGTACACTGCTTGAAAATTCAAGGTGCTTGTCACAAAGACGGCTGCAGTGGGTGACGTCAAACCAGAAACAGAACATAAAACGACAGAGAGGTGGAGTTTGGTGGAGCTCAGCATTTAATAAATGAACAGACAGACAGAAAATAAAATGGTTGTAACAAACACAAAAACACTGGACACGGCACATTCGCCAAAAGAGACAAACAAAACAGACTAACACTACATAAAACACGGTGGGCAGATATTTTAACTTTATTAAACATTAATTTTAACGTTATTATTTATTACCTCCGTCTCCAATCCCGTTCTCCACTCACCGAACAGCCAACCCTGACTGGGTGAAAACATGCAACTTTTATGCAGCTGTACCGTGACTCAATTGCTAATCAATCATTCAATTGGAGTCACGGTACAACTGCACGTGAATTCATAAAGTGCAGTTCCCCGTGCTCGCATATTATTACTTTTTACTTGCACGTGAAGTGCTGTGCAATCCTCGTGCCTAAATAAAATGTACATTTTAAACACTCGTGTTACACAGACCCATTTATATCCCGTGTACCAATGACTATACACCAACATTAACACACAACATACAACACAAAATACACACAGGGGCGGGCACTTTGCCACAGTGCCTTTCTGTTAAAAGCACATCCACAGCATTGACATTTTGTTTCCATGCGCTTGTTCCGTTTTATTTAAGCAAAGCCGCTTCGAATTCTTCAAGTTATATGTGCAAAACAAATTCTCTGCTATTCTGTGTGTCTGTGTGTGTGTATATAATCTAACCAGCTTTAGAAACAATCAGGTAATACTGTAACACTAAGAGGGAATTTGAATATTCCAGTTGTACAATACATTTAGGCTTATTGATTATTAGTCCTTTATTTCCCTTTTCTTTATCTCCTGCTCAAAAAAATAGGCTATTTTATATGGGCTAATGTCTAAAATATTGGTGCTCCCTAGATAAATAACTAGTAATTTCAGTGTTAAATAGTACTGTATCTGTGTCTTTGAAACCTCTCAAAAGGCAATATTACTAATTACTAAGATTACACATTCAGAACAAACTTGTTCCCCTGGCTTTTGTTTAGTAAAATATTTCAATAGATAACATTCATTACTGTAGGACAAGTCCTGCTCCAGAGAATAACTGAAAGCTTAATTACAACCTCCCAGATGTTCTTAAATCACGCCTTTTTAAATTAAGAAAGGAATGGCCTACAGTACAAATAAATCGTGCAGCTTGGCAAAAAACAATCAAATCTTATTTTTTTTAAAGAGATTTATTTTCTTTACATTGGATACTAGATTACAGCGTAGAACGCTCCCAGATCAATAAGCCAAGGAGGGACCCATTTTAAACAAGTTATCCAAAACAGTGTTTAGTACTATGACTAGTACACACCACTTGGCATTATGCGATACTTTGGATGCAGCACACTAGATCACTGAGATCAAAGACGCTCTACATGTAGATATTGTTGCAGCCAAGCATTTTCTTATTTGTCCATCTATTCTCCAAGTTCAGTCGCCCTAACAGTTTCTGGATTGTGATTTGGTTTAATTTCCAGCAAGATCCCTCGAGAGGATGAAGTCATATGGGAGTGGGGCGTATGTAAATATATTCAGTATTACGAATCTTCTTTGTTACACCCATCTCAAACATCTGGCGATCTTCGTGACCTGGCAGACAAAAAGCAGATGCTTTCAGCGAGGTCACATGTCTAGGGGGAAAGACAGACAAATAGAGCACTTGCTAACAATGCTGTCTGAAATGTTAGCAAACATCCATTTACAGAACATTGCATTTAAAAGTGCTGTCATTAATGTACTGTAGCTGTAGAAATAATATAATGTTTAAGATCTGTCTAAGCACTGAATATTCCAAAACATTACTTCCATCGCTTGCTGTTTATCGGCACGTTTCTGGGCTGTATCTTTTATAAGCAAATTCAATGCAAGTTTAAAAAGAGACCGAGATGATTGTGGTCGCCAGCTATGGACAGACACAGTACCTGAATACACCCCATATGCTGAGGCACATATCCTTCGAGAATCTGATTTCTATTAAGCAAATCAAATGAAAAACGGTCAGTTTGTGACATCTGGCAACTCTTGTTTTCACTTGTATAGCACCCCACTTCTGTAATTCTACAATAAAAACGTAAACCAATAATCAAGTTATAGCTGCTAAAATGCAGCAGTCTTGAGGTTTCGGTTGACAGTTTTACCCCTTGATTGCATAACTGACAACTGTAATAATAGGCTCCAGTCAAAGCCTCTTGGGTTCTTTCACAATAGGGGGTGCACTTTGTCCCACTAACTGATTTACTGCATCACTGAACTTTAAACAGGGGGCCCACATTCCAACAACCACATACTTTACCGTTTACTGTGTAACCCACTTATAAATAGCATGGTGAACTTTCCCAGTACAGTAATGCTAAAATTCTTACTACATGTGTTTACCAGGTAAGTAACTGTGTTTTAATGACTAAACAGGTTAAACTTGAGAACATTCATCACCTTTTATTTTACACTTGGTGGAAACATGCAGATAAAGTACAGTGACTAATGCCCCATTCACACAGGAGCATTGCAAACAACCCAGGGTTGGATTGTTTGCTCAGGTCGAGTAGCATTCAGACAGGACAGCCTGAGGAAACGAGCGAGTTCGTTTGATGGCTCGTTTGCCCTCCGTCATGGGCCCAACATTATTCACCACTCACTGGAATTTTAGAATGGGCCCCGCACACATCCAATGCCTAGCTGATGTGTACTCTGGGATACGTTTACCAGGAGTGGATCGTTTGCTCAAAATGACTACTGTAGATGAGGGTTGGACAAGTGCAAGCAAATACTGAAATACTTGCAGTACTGTACACCAAAATGAGCAAGTGTAGCATACAGACTGGGGCATGTGCACTCAAATACCCGAAATATTTTAAACTGTATACTCCATTCAATACATCGACTATCAAACTGTATGAATAACTGGGGTTGTGGTTCAGGATCTTCTCCAGAATTACGCTCTCAAGGCCCACATTTCTTGGTACAGTATTCTCATTTCAGCAATTTCTGTATTACTATTATGCGAAGAGTGACTTAGATTTGCTCTACTGCATTACTCTAGTAAACTACTGTAACATGTATATTTGTCTTGGAATGTACCGCAGCACAAAAAACACTGTTTCAAACAATAAGATTTCTTTGCAAGCGTTTTCTTTTTCAAAAGTGAGATAGAACAACCAGTTACCTTAAGGTTGTTTTGTACTGTAAGGTGGGCTATTTATTTTGAAGCCTTGATCACAGTTCAATGCTACAGTAGCAATGTGCTGTAATACTGTACGAAACTGAACAGCCCCACCCACCCTGATCTCAGCAGCTGTAGAAAATAAAACTGTATTGTATCTTGCATGTCTGACCGGGTGGAATGACTGGATGCACTCCGATAGGAAATACTCCACTGGCAAGTCCTCCTCTTTGGCCCATAAAGTGTAGGGATTTTAAAGAACACAGATGGATGCGATTTGGGAAGGACGTTAAGGTTTTTATTATTATGCATTATGTGGAGGGGTTTGCAAAAAATATTACTGGGAACTTCTAGAGGACCAGAAATGTTGGTCCTCGAGAGATTCATTTTATGAGACAATCAATAAACTGCAGAAGTACATGTAGGGTTGGATAGCAGTAAACAAGCCCATACGCCATCCTGAATTTTAAAAAGGATGGTTTTGCTGGCCTGTGCTGTAAATAACCCAACCTTACACTTTTAAATAAAATGTAGGCCATTACTAACTTATGTACAGCATATACTGCATTTACTCCAAAAGTATTGTTTTAATCTGTTCAAATATATAATGTGCTTACTGGAAATTTGTTTTGCAACATAGCAGGCAAGGAATATAATTTCTAATTCTTGAAATAGTGGAGTAGCATTTCACAAAGGGGTGGGGTAGAACATGTAACCTTTTTCCTGATGGAGGTTAAATACAATTTAAAAATCTGTACAGTTTACAGTCTCTGCCTGCCTCCTCTAGTGTGCAAGGCATAATGAAGTGGTTGCTCGGCGACATGGAATACACAGCGTCTCAGGTTATGGAATTGATGTAATGTCGGCTTGCTTAGCAAGCACTGCAAGGTCTATTTTATTAAAGCAATACAAATGTAATTTAAATATACCATAAATAGCAACGCCTCTTTCTTTTACTGAGCAATGAAGTAATTTGCTCCGAGCTACAGTACGAGCACCAAAATTTCACAAAGACTACTTAAAAAAGCCACTGCCAAAATATTATGAACCATCCTTTATCATAAGGTCAGATTATACTGTAAATTAAAAGTTGCTTTACACATGATGTTTTATTGCCTAGGATTTGCTCTAAAAGTAGCAAAAAACTGCACCAGAAGATTTGACCACATCACTGCCAGTGAAAAACATGAATGCATTTTTTGTGAACCTCTTATTAACTGTAGCACTGTAAATCCATTTAAAACCATGCTACAATACAACCCACAGTACTGTATGGTTTCTGACATCTGAGGTGTTTGAAGTGCAGGTAAGTTACTGCAACAAAGGGAGAAAGGAGTAAGTAACTGCAACCAAGCGAAGGTCTAATTCAACCCTTTTTCATTACAAAAGCTGTATTGTACTGCACAGCTGCTGCTTGTTGGCTTGTGTAACTTTCCTACTGGAGCTGTAACTTTAAATCAATAGCATTTCTTTCCAAAGGACAAGAACCACAAGCTTTTTAAAATAAATAGCGCACTCGGTGTTGTTTAGCAGCAGTTGTCACGGTAATCTGTGTCCCCAGTGGGGGCTTCATGTTTCCTGTTTACCTCCCTAGCGACCACAGTAAAATCAGTGGGTGCCCTTGGCTGCAGTGCAGAAATATCTGCACCATTTCGACAGTGGATTCCTTTAATATGTTTCCACAACACACTCTTGTGTAAATGAAGGAAACCAACTGCCGCATTCCAGACTCTTCTCGACCCCGGATATAACTTTAGGTTTACTTTGTTAAATGTGTTATCATTCACAGGGGAAAGGTTCTTTGCGGGGATGGAAAAGTACACAATTACAGCTTTTCCACCTCTACAATTTATCAAAACCTATTAACCTATTACACCTGCTTTACGTGGCTAAAAACAATCTTTCAGAGCCATCTATCTACTCTACAGTACCCTGCTCTGGCTGTGAGGTAAAGGCATAAGCTTTGCTCAGAAATGAGTACCTGGAATCTGCTTGCTTTTTTGGGATTGCAGTAATGCTTCTAAAAAGCCTCCCTCTACTACCCCCCCCCCCCCCCCCTCCCTGATCACTGCCTCTAGCAAGAACCAAAAAAAAACACGCAGGA
>NC_054537.1:6692287-6762287 GCF_017654505.1 Polyodon spathula | reverse complement strand
GTGGATTGGTGGAGACCCAAATCTTTAGAAATGGTTTTGTAACCCTTTCTAGACTGATGAGCATCAGTAACTGTTTTTCTGAGGTCCTCAGAGATTTCTTTTGATCGTGACATGACGTGTTTCCACACACCTGTATGGTGTATACCAAACTCACAAAGTTTATCTTTATATAGGATGGAGCCTCCTAAACTCACCCCTGAAGATCTACCTAATTATTTAAACACCTGATTTGAATTATCCCCTTAATTGAGCGGATAAAACCAGGGGTTCACTTTGTCAAATACCCTGAATCTTAATTACTCATTGCTGGTCTAATTCATACATCATTTTGCTTCAAAAGACATGGAATAGGTTAACATAAACCCTATTGGATATTTAAGAAAAGGCGGCTATCAGGGTAAAACTATGGAATTTCCATAATTATCATTGGGGTTCGCAAACTTTCTCGGCACTGTACACATAGACACACACGCACACAGAGTGCCTTGCAAAAGTATTCAGACCCTCTAACAGTTTTCACATTTTTTTGTTTTAAAGCTTGCAGTCATTTCACTTTGAAGTAGGAATTAATGTGTTATATACACAACCTACTCCACACATTCAAAGCAAAAACAAAAAGTAAATATATAATTTATATGAAATAACAATGGAAAAGTGATCAATGCATAAATATTAAAACCCTTTGCTAAATTAATTCAGGTGCACAAAACAAGCTTAACGAGCCATACAGTTGAATGGCTTCTGTCTGTGCAATATTAGTGGTTCTCATGAATTCAGAATAAAACACCTGTCTCTAAGGTTCCTTGGTCAGCTAGTGAACTTCAAGCAAAGACTCAACCATGAAAATATCGAAGTCTCTGAATATCCCTGTGAGCAGAGTCTACTCAATCATCAAGAAATGGAAGGCGCATTGTGCATAGTTTAACATCCAGGAAGACAGTAAACTAATACTAACAGATGATTCAGAAAAAATCAGATCATCATAACTGCCAAAACATTATTACATAAAATCATTGTAGGTTCCCCATTGAACAAGGTCTGATTACATCACAATCAAACACCAATCCACTGAAACATACTGCATGCAGTAAAAAGATTCCAAAACAGATGGCGCTGTTGGGTACGCTTATTTAAGACATCCGTGTCTAAAAATAATACTGAAGTAACTTCATATAGCTTGGGCAGGGATAGCCGATACAAGCAATGGGTTTACTGTAGCTTGATGCTAAGATAACTCCTGTAATAGAAAAACAATGTTGACATGGTCAAAAAAAACAAAAACAAAAAAAAGCAAGCTTGTAGCTAATTGTCAAAGCAGTCTGTTTAAAGTCCAGATACAGAACGCGTACCAAAACAGCAGTTTCAGGACCTGATGCTCAACACAATACAGCTTTACCTTTTTGAACAGTTTTTCCTGTTTTTCTTTGTTTAGTGCCCGGTTGCCATTGAACTTGACTAATGATGCTTATCCAATTAGAAGGTTTAATGATCACTGCATGGATGAGATTCGTAATGAAAACATTTTTTTGGCAACTACTGCTTGCGCTCTATACAGTGCATTTCTTTATTAGGGACGTCCCAATGTGAATTTCAACACTGGTGAGCATGCTTACTGCAGAGTGTCCTCCATCTGGAGTGCCAATTGATCAACTGCTATTACATTGCCCATTAGCTGTGGGAACACTTGCAATTTCACATTGTGTACTTTGAATACAGAATGTTTCAGAATGGTGTAACAGATGTGTTTTATATAAGTGTACCGAATAAGGCTGCCACCTTTGCAAACATGTAAACTACCTGCAGTAAACTGAACAGCAATGTTTAAATGTTGGTTGGGCCTTGTCAAGAAGAAGATATATATAATAATAAAAAAAATATTTAACAGCATTACCTTTCAATTACTTTACATTTACTACAGTACACAATGCACTTTTTTTGTAAGGTAGATTACCCAAGGTTGATTATGTACAGGGTTAGGATCAATTCCTTTTATTCAATTCCATTTACAATTCCTTTTTTTTAATCAATTGTCAATTCCATTGGTACTCAAGTATTGCTTTGAGTTGGTTTCAAGCTAGAACTGGCCTATGAGAACAGAAGAGAGAACAGCTTACAACAGCACTGCAGCCCTTACTGACACACCGACTAACCAAGATGCGCTCAGCACATTCATTTGACGATGAATATCATTGGACTAACCAAGATGCACTCAGCACATTCATTTGATGATGAATATCACTGGACTAACGAAGATGCGCTCAGCACATTCATTTGATGATGAATATCATTGTACTAACCAAGATGCACTCAACACACTCATTTGATGATGAATATTCTTTTTACTGGTACTAGTTTAACATTTCCAGAAGCAGTAGTAGCGGACAGCATTCAGAAACTTAAATCTTAAAAATATATATACATACAGCTCTGGGAAAAATTAAGAGACCACTGCAAAATTATCAGTTTCTCTGGTTTTACTATTTATATATGTGTTTGGGTAAAATGAACATTTTTGTTTTATTCTGTAAACTGACAACATTTCTCCCAAATTCCAAATAAAAACATTGTCATTTAGAGCATTTATTTGCAGAAAATGACAACTGGTCAAAATAACAAAAAAGATGCAGTGTTGTCAGACCTCGAATAATGCAAAGAAAATAAGTTCATATTCATTTTTAAACACAATACTAATGTTTTAACTTAGGAAGAGTTCAGAAATCAATATTTGGTGGAATAACCCTGATTTTCAAGCACAGCTTTCATGCGTCTTGGCATGCTCTCCACCGGTCTTTCACATTGATGTTGGTTGACTTTATGCCACTCCTGGCGCAAAAATTCAAGCAGCTCGGCTTTATATTTTCTGCAAATAAATGCTCTAAATGACAATATTTTTATTTGGAATTTGGGAGAAATGTTGTCAGTAGTTTATAGAATAAAACAAATGTTCATTTTACCCAAACACATACCTATAAATAGTAAAACCAGAGAAACTGAATTTTGCAGTGGTCTCTTAATTTTTTCCAGAGCTGTATATATTATATGTGCTAAGGATTTCATTGGTCTTCCTGCGAGATTGGAATAATGATATATACGGTGGGTTTCAAAAAGCTAAACACTGGCTTGAAAAAAATCACAAGATTTTTTCATAGATAGTTGATAATTTGCTCTTTTTATAATATCATTTAATGGTTTGCCTGTAGCGAAGATATGAAGAAGTCATCCATTTAGAACATGGACAGTTTTACTTCTCAGTTTATCCTGTTGCAAAACACACACATAAAAAACAGCTGTGTCATCCATGAATGACATCATCATCACCTCTCATATCACAGCTATGCCACTTGTCTTTGTTAAAGCCAAGTTACCACACAAGACAGAAAGGTGCAACTCTGCAAAAAAATAAATAAGTAAATAAAGAGAGACATAGAAAGCTATCAAATGACTATTCCGTAAAAGGGCACATTGTCAAGCATCGAAGACACAAAAGAAATTGCAGCTGTTCATACAGTACATTTTTTCAAGACAGTAGCATTGTTATACTGACACACTAATCCTCCGATTTGCAGTAGCTGGAAGTTTTCTTTTGTTTTGTTTTTTGGAGCAGGGCGCTACAAAAAGGTTAATATTTATTAAGCCCCTAAAGTTGTATCCTTTTCTCCAAATTCAATTAGATTTACATCAAAACCCTAACCCCCCCATGCTAATTCTTTCAATGCAGCGCTGGAACTCAGGACGTGCTCTGCGGTGTTCTGTACTGCAACAGAACCACCACAAGGGGACGCTCTCCAATAACACATCCACTACAGAACTGCTACAACTGGAAGGGATGGCTTAGAGGAAATGGTACTAAATGACTGCATGGAAAAGGGCGTGTAGCAACAGTTTCAACAAGCTCCTGCCTTCCATTTATACCTGCTGGACAACATTCCTTACTGTTTCGACACACACACGCACAAACCCAGAGTTTAAGTTATGGATGAGTTAAGGGTTTGTTTTAGAAGTGCAGTTACCGTGCATGAAAGCCACTAATTAAACCAGGTCATGTTTAAGCTCATTTTGAAGAAATTATATTAAATGTACAGGCAAGTGACTGGCCACGCAAGGAATGCTGGAGCTCTCCAATCAGACCCATTTTACACAGAAAGAATTAGAAATGGAGAGCACTGGGCAGCACCCCCCCCCCCACACACACACACCTTTCCAACTCTGTCCGTGCATTTTAGCAAGTACTGTAGGCTGCACCAGCTGCTTGATTTAATTCTGAGCTCTGAAACACTTCCCATATCTTAGATGCTCCTTGGAAACGAGAATTTTTCAAATTAATAGCAGTAAAATGGAGGGAAAAAATGCACAAAAAAAGAAGAATCTTAAAATATTTGTGCTTCAGCACCAATGTAGGGAACCCATGTTGACATATGAGTGATTTGCTTTTCATTAAACAGGACTGTAAGGGATAACTTTCTGGCTCAGCGTTTTTGTAGTTCAGAAGACAGGGCTTTAGATTCAGTCATTTTCCTTTATAAAAATATATAAACTCGTTACGTACTAAATTAATTTCTTTGAAAACACAAACTGTATTTATGTAATTTGATACATTACATTGACTTAACCTTTGCAGTTAACAAAATTAGAGTAAGTTATCATAATATAGTTAGAGAAAATGTAAATAACAGGTACAGTAGATGCCAGTAAAATTCGCCAAAAAACAACAAAGTAGCCAGTCCTCAAATGAGGACAATTGCACTTAATGGGTTAAATGGGATTTCTTTAACTGCGCCAGATGTACTGTATCCTGCAGGAAGACCACAGAAACAATTTCAGCATAACTAAAAACAAAGTATAGGAATAAAGATGTAATGTAATAAATATGTTGATATGAAAAAGCAAGACCACTATTAAAACTAAATATGGGAATTTGAATTAACCAAAAATGCACAAGATCACCAGGGGAATAATCAAAGGGCAATGCCAGATTGTTTGGTTTGTCTGTAAACACAAAATAAAGGGAAGTGAAAACAAGAATTACAGAATATAGCCGTGCACTGAACATTAGGCCAATATTTTGCCTATATAGCAGAAAATGAAGGATAATATGAGGCTGCAACACTGAGTGCAGCTTAATAAAACGCAACAAGTGTCTTATGAGATTCTAGCAGTTGTAGAAGTGTTGGCTGTTGCTGATAATATTCCAAGCTCCCCTCAACAGTATAATTAAATACTGTACTCCAGGTATGGGAAAAACATACTGGGACCCACCAAACTGCAGCATATTGTTTCTGGGGATACCCTGTCCCATTTCATATAGGAGGGCATGATAATGGCCTAACTTTTAGCAAAGGATAAAACAAGTGCCAGGACTTTCTCCTAAAATTGAATTCAGCCAGGACGCCAGGGTTAACATACATCTGTCCACAATGCTGGGAGATCTGTCAATAGCCACTAAGTGCTGTAGTTACTGAAACTATCACCTAAAGAGTGGCACCTTCATACAAACGTAGTGAAACTATAAGGCAGAGGCACTGCTTCAAATTTCACAATACTTTGGCACCAACCACAGCACCTGTTCATTTGAAGGCTTCCCATCCAATACCTGAACCCAATAGCCTTAGTCGCCAAGATATGGCACAACCACAAGTAAATACACTGCAGCTACAGTACAGCATACATACTGCACATACTGTACAGTACTATTCAACTGATCTAAAGCAAAATTACGAGCCAATTAATGATGAACAAACCAACTTGGGGAAACCTTGAAAATTAGGCACTACAGAATTTCTGTTCACTCGACATTAGGAGCTGAAAAACCTGTACTGTAATAATCACAGGGTGTTTAAGTAGCTGCTTCTTGCATGGTTGCACAATATGGTATATTATGAAAAACAGATTCTAGCCAATTGGTAAAATGTAGAATTTACTTTGAACATTTCTGGTTTACTCATGCAATGATGCTATTACTGCAATGGAAAGTTCAAGAGGCTTAAACTAATGTATACTCCTTAAATTTGACACTGCTGCCACATACAGTAAAGACATTGGGTTACTTATTAGCCAGCTGTAAATGACAGCAACAGCTCTGACATAGTAAAAGAACAGCATCTCGACAAGGCAATCAAAGTAGTGACAAGACTGTCAAGTGCATCACAGCCTGATTTATCAAGAAATGTTCGTGAAGAACAATGAAGCTCAATAAACCAGGATTTAGCAGCAGTAGTTCTTCCACATGGGTGTATCAAAAGTCTCACTACGTACTTTTAAAATGAAGTACTTTACAACCTTTTGTGTCTGAATACAAATATAAAAGTGTAGTCCTCCATGTATAGGATCTCATTTCCAGCAAAACTATAGCTGAAATACGTCACCAAATGTGATTAGTTTGAAAACAAAAATCAGCCAAATACAGAATTGAACTTTTAGCACTTACTGTGAAGTACTGTAGTGGAGAACTTAAGGCTATTGTAGCCTAATCGCAGAACTGTACTGGAACTGTAGGGTCAATTTTACCATGCCTTAATGTATTAAGGCAAAAAAGAAAAACATTTACCATGTTGTTCAATCCTAAAGCATCACCTTTACTTTGCTAATTATAACTGCTGCTATGAATAAGACCCAAATAAGCTATACTTCTCCGTAAACAATGGGCTACTTTAAACCTGTGACCTGTCACTCAAAATATTAAATATACAGTAGTCAATTACTTTATGAAGAGAAGTTGCAGTCAACAAAAGCGTCCGTTCACGTGCTGTACTTCTTACTGTAAGTCAATGCCATGGATGTGTGTCAAGGTCCTTCTTTCCATTAAAATACAGAATTCTTCAGCACCGATAATTTTTTTTTTTTTAAATATGGCCTACCGGTACTTCACCTGACACAGGACAGCACTAAAACCACTACTACTAAACCACTACTAAAGACCATTACTGTTGCTTAATATGAAGAATGTTAAGTCTCTAGCGAAACACAAAAAGAGGTAACAGATTTGGAACAAAAATCAGCTGTCGTGGGTTAGGGACACAACACCGGAAGTGACTTTCTCCTCATCGTGCTTCAGCGAACCCTGCTGGCCAGGCTGACACCTGCAGGGCTGGCCTTTATCCTCTAGAGGCTGGTAGCTCGGCGACATCCGCTCTCGAGTTCCTGGTGTGTAAAAGAGGGAAGCTGGCTTGGTCGTGAGATTGGAGGACACCCACTGAACCTTCAGTTCTACTGAGCTCTGTGGGGAATTGCTGCAGGATGGGAAAAAACTATTGGACATCCCAAATTGTGAAGAAAAAAAAATGGGGGTAAAATAACCGGGCGCACAATTACACAAATAATTATAATTAAAAAAAAGTTAAATTCAGCTGTCTTTCTAAAAAACTGTCAATAAAGGCTATAGGAACCAGCCACAGCAAAAAGCTCCCAAAACACTGAGAACTTCCAACTACTGGCTGTTGGGGATTTGGAAATCTTATACCTGTGTAACTATTAAGAAGCTATAGATATCTGTGAGAAAATGCAATTCAGAAATTGTGCAGAATGACAAACATGCATTTCACTGTGTTTTATATACAACAGAATGTAATATTTAAGAGGTTAATACAGTACTACTTTCTGTGGGCATCACATTATGACAGAATCCCAACAGCAAAACAGATAATCAGCAACTATTGCTTTCTTAGTACAGGTACAGTTCAAAGTAATACCTTATAAACATCAATGTAATGTAAATGAGCTGTAAAACAAACTGAAGATTGTTTTCTTTTATTTAAAATCAAATGAGATCAGTAAGAACCATATACCATAAAAAGGTACAAACACAATGGAATTATATTAACACTTCAGCAGATTAAAGGCCTTTTTAAAAAGACAACTTTACATAGCAAGATGTGCCTGATATTTAAAGCACACCTTCATTCTCCTTTTCAGTTACTACACAGCACCTGTAAGCGAATGTAAATGACAATGGAAAGCTCAGAGAAGGAATGACCCCATCATACAGTATTTTAATACTTACATGGAATTGTGAACATTCTCTGCTGCAGTAGCAGACAGCCGATAGATTCCCAGCTAATGAGTTATCCAGTCTTAAGATATAAAGCATGATTGGTTCCGGCTAATTTAAAACTAGCTGATGAGTGTCCACTGGTGTTGCACATAACAAATGTATTTTACACTACTGCCAAACCTACTGTATTGTGGTAAAATCAATACCAAAGTAGACAGAGGTAATTTTATATGCAGGATTATTAACGGGATTATCATTGAACTGCTTAGTTTATCCTTTGGGACAGCTATAGTATCAGATGTGGTACAGTATCTAATCTAAATGAAAGGTTTTAAATCTTTTCATAAGCAACAGCACCAAGAGTCCAGCAGAGCCACTACAGTGGGCTTCATGCAACTTCAGTGAACTGCTTCTTGAGCTGCAACAGTACCAAGCTCAGCAGTTTGTAAAGACGAACTGAAAAGGGGTAGCCGTCTCCTTTGAGAATTGCATTCTTTACAGTACCCTGCTTAATGCCTTCAACAATGCATTATTGAAAAAAATTATGATTTTATTCTACAAGTCTTTCATATATTGGGCTACCATTTGTAGAATCAATGCCTCAGAGAGAGAAGAAAGGCAATTTGGAGTAAATGTACCAGATCAGTTTCATTCTATCCAAAATGACAATCATTCCTCTTGTCCTGAGCAAACGGAAATTAGAGTTGCCTAAGTGGCAGTGGATGCTGCAGTGGATAAGGGGCAGACAATTAAAGGATGCTAGCAATAGGGTTGAGGCTGTTGATAAACTCAGACATACACTCTTGGTACAGTAGAACAAAGGCGATTTAGAGTTAGCAGACGAAAGCCCGAACAAGAAAAGGTTGCATTTGAGAAGTCACAGAAACATTTATGTCATCTATTCAGAGCCAGTGCAAGTACAGGTGGTCATTTCAGTCAGTCATTTGGATTGGAAAGTCTTGGCAGGGCCATTTTTCCCATCAGTGCTCAAGTACCTCACTCCGACAGGTATTCTGCAGAGAAGCTCTCAACAGCGTCAAAGCAAGGCAATAAATAAATAAACACACACCAATCCATAGTTTTAAGAAATAATGATTATGAAGTACAATAAGATTGCGCTAGCTTACTGTGGTTCATGTGGTTAAAACTTCAGGAAATCACATAAAAAAAAACAAAAACAAAAAAAAAAAACACTACTAAAAACACATCTGATTTCAAGAAGATACAGATCTGCCTTGTGGTAAAAGATTGATGACTTACTGCTCTTTCTTAGTACCAAAGGTTAAATATCCAGTAGTTTCAGCAGGCTAAATGGAATGATGCGCCAAAAGACTAAGTGAATTGTACGATAACTGTGCCATATTAGAATTACCACACATTGCTCAATGACCTTGTAAACAAAAACACAAAAAACTAAAAGCATGATTACTTGTACTGCAATAATTATATAAATACTGTATCTGATTACATTGCACATACCTGTGAGCAACTGGATTGGCTTTACCGTAACTAAGGTCTATTCTTCACTTGTTAATTTGGAAGGCTCTGGCGTGTACAGCATTGCTGAACCACTGCAAATAATGACGGATCAGAAATACCCCGAGACCTAAAAATCACAACCTACCTCACATGAAGTGTAACACACACAAGAAATAACCCCGAAAAAATTGCAATACAGCACAGCGGCTTGGTGTTTTACAGGATGTAAAGATAATGACATTGTTCACTATGGTTTAAAATAAAACAACCAACAGCATTATGAAAAAAAAAACATTCACTGCTTGTGTGTACAGATGTGACACAAAGCCATGTTCTCCCATGTAATATAAATAACCAGACACTGCTGTCAATTGTGCTCAAGAATGTCTTGAGCACATATACAGTATCTTGAATATGTCTCTAGAGCAGGAAAATATGTGTTTCTCCACATATGACAAGAACAAGTTTAGTTTTTAATAAAAATCAGCTGGAAATGTACAAATCACACTAGCTTTCAATGACCACAAAAGGTCTATTTTTCAAGTGAGAAGTTGAAACAAGGTACAGAAAGTCCCTTTTAAGGTCAGTTGAGTCTCAAAATTAAAAACAACTCATACCACAGGTATCTGGAAGATACAACACTCTTACGATGTAGAAGTGTTGCCATAACATTCTAGAGTTTTTGGTAATCATTGAATTCTAATTGTGTTGGGAAGTGCTTGTAAATGAAAGCATGTAAAATGTCTGTATAGAAGGGTGATCTATAAAATGAAAGCCTGGGACTACTGCAATGTGTAGAGAAGACCCAGGTCAATAATTCGATACAATTCTTTGGTGGTGTTGCCAGGTTCTTTATAATAAAGACTCGGGTTAGGTTTGCAACACAAATGCTGACAGACTAAGAATTTCATATCAATATTTCTGCATAAGGATTAAAAACTTAAACCAAGCCCTATCAAGAGAGGTGTCAGACACTAGCTGGAAGTGTGAATAGAGTCTTGCACAAAACAACTTGTCTGGGTAGTTTCCTAGTGCAGTAGCCGTACAAGTAAAAATTAAATATATTCAGCAGACTCTGTACAATAGATATGACAATACCCTACAATTGTCATAAAGTCCAGTATACAGTAGATAGGACAATACCTTACATTTCGCATAAAGTCTAGTGTATAGTAGATATGACAATACCCTATATTTCTCCTAAAGTCCAGTCCTGTATACAATAGAAAGGACAAGACCCTACATTTCACATGCAGTCCATTGAGAGAGCACAGACAGACGGATACTTTGATTCTAAACATTTTTTTCAGTTTCAAATTTAGTAAGTTTGTTTTTAAAGCAGCTGTGCTGTAGATCATAAATGGAGGTTTCCCACCAGTACTGCTTCCCAGAAACAAGTTCCACTTTCCCCCTTCAAAACAAAACAATTGATGATAAATATACATGCTCAGTGGTGCTGGATCATCAACACTGTAGAGCTACGCATCCACACGCACAGCAGCAAGGTTACAAATGTAGACAAAATAGTCTGGTTTCATGGTTAGGCTCTCGGAATATTTTTAAATCAGACTACCACCAGCTTTTTAAAAAGTGACACTTTCAGATTCGATTTGTATACAAGTTAAAGAAGTAAAGAAAATGCACCAAAGTATTGCTGATCTGGTGCTGAATTCAAAACAGGTTCAGACTATATTGCTGGTGGGTGAATGCCAGACGCAAAAAACTGCAAGGTTTGAATCATACAGTAAATATTCGAATGACAACATGGTTTGAAATGAGGGATAAAAATGTGAACCATGTTCATATTCAGATCAAACAATACATACTGTAATGTGAAAACAAATTAACTTTTCCAAATGTTAACACTGTAAAACGGTTTGTAAACTAATCTGGCGAGTTACAGGTTTTTCAAACTTTACTTTAGATATACTGTACTGTGGTATTTCTCCAAGTGCCATTGGTTTCAGCCTGCCTCACCCAAACCCTGGTTCTTACTGTAACCAACAAACTCATTTGTCTGCTGTGGCTTTCAACAGACTCTTCTGTCTATTGGGCAAGCCACCGCCTCAATATTGTATGACAGACTGCACTGCACAGTATTTACCATAGGAAAAAAAGCTATGGAGGTCTTGCTGGTTTACTGCTGCTGTAGCAAAGTGCACTGTAGGCCTAAACCCTTCAGCATTGCAAATACCCAAGTGCTTTAACTAAAAATAAAAATAAAAATCACTGAAAAAACAATCTATAAAATCAGCAGCTAGGGAAATCAATTACAGATCTTGAAAAATGATTTCCAGTGCTTTTGGCCTTGTATTAAAAAAAGGAATCTGAAGTGCAATGAAAAACCTAGGCTTAGCCTCAACGCTCCTATTCAGATTATCTAGGGCATACTGTAAGGGGGCGTGATTTACTGTACACAAAGCATGGTGATGGTCAGTATTGGGGCACTAAATCAGAGAGGCTGGAAGAGCTATCGGTTATATTCTCGGTGAGGGTATACTGCATCTATACGTTATGTAGTGTAATTAGCATGGTTCAAGCTGTTAATTCCACAAACTCCTACAATACCCTGGAGAAAAGCCTAGTCGCTCTGATCCCACAAATGGTTTCCAACTGTAACCCATGGGCTAAAGAGCCCTTTTCATTTTTTTATTATTAGGGATGGCTGTTAAAAACAGTACATCTGGGACCATGCACTTGCTGTTACTGTTAAATGTTTCCATGTTATGCAAACTAGATATAGATTAGTATTTATTACTACTAACTTTTGATATTTGTGTGTTTATTTCCGACCTCCAAGCCCATATCCGAGACATCAATTTAATTTTCCACAACAACCTATTAAATAGCAGAGCGACTGATCAGAGTGATGTCATATTTTAAATAGAAGAATGACAAGGGAGAGTCATACAGCAAGAGCATATGCAGAGCTCCAGAACAAACCAACCTGGAGATCAGTGGGGCCCATTTACTTCAGTCCATTCCATTCCGGGTTTATATACATTTGAAATAACACATAATAGGCTGAATAAACATTTAATACCTGGCATTAAAGACATTAGTGGAACAAGAAGGGTATTGCTCAAGAATACAGTAGGCCCACTACACTACCATTCAGGAAAGAACATTCTATACTGATAAATCAAATCAGAACAGCTATTGGATAGTGTAATCACATACATTATATGAAAATTGCAATTATCTTACCTTTATTTAACCATACAGTGTGAACACATTTTTTTTAATTTACTTACTAGATATCATTTTGGAACAACGGAATGACAGGGCAAACCCAGGTATCTGTTGAAAATCACACTGGATTACAAAGAACACGCAGAGCTTGACAACACAAGGTAATTGTCTGAATACAGCTCTTTAATTTTGTACTGGTTATACAAAAACAGAATACTGCAAAAACATTCATCAAATGAATGGCCAGTAAGCAACCCAGTTTGGAGGCTCATCAGATATTCAGCAATTCCTGTAGTGGAATAACCAAATGAACATTCAGGGAGTGCCCCCTATTTACTGTAGATGCACCCACATTGAGAAGTATTTTACAAATGAGCTTGCGTTGATGTTCCAGTAAAGACAGAAGCCCAAAGGTACAGTATGTCTTCAAGTGTCTAGGTTTTACTCCTAAACAACAGCTGCTTAGCACAATCAAGAACAAGATGTCCAGTCACTCTAACATATGTTCAGCAAATAATGGTGTAAATCCATATATCTATTTTTCCACTGGCACAATAAAACTTGCACACCCATTTCCCATTATATTACAGCTACACTATATTACACCTCTTTGAAATATCTGACGTGTTTATATTAGGATGTTTCTATTTGTGTGAGAGGTAGGAGACGTATGAAGGTCAAGCATCTCATACATTTCACCACCAAGCAGGTAAAATTTTAAAAAATCCAGTCATTGCAAAAGACCATAGCACATAAACCTGTTAGCAGGATATTAGCAGCTGAGACGGCAAGAATTAGCTGGAAGCTTTGTGGTGATGAAGCAATGACCAATAATCTGGTACCAGGCCATCCATTTCAGTAAACACCCCACTCCCCCCCACCCCCTTTCAGTATTGGGGCACTAAATCAGAGAGGCTGGAAGAGCTATCGGTTATATTCTCGGCGAGGGTATACTGCATCTATACGTTATGTAGTGTAATTAGCATGGTTCAAGCTGTTAATTCCACAAACTCCTACAATACCCTGGAGAAAAGCCTAGTCGCTCTGATCCCACAAATGGTTTCCGACTGTAACCCATGGGCTAAAGAGCCCTTTTCATTTTTTTATTATTAGGGATGGCTGTTAAAAACAGTACATCTGGGACCATGCACTTGCTGTTACTGTTAAATGGTTCCATGTTATGCAAACTAGATATAGATTAGTATTTATTACTACTAACTTTTGATATTTGTGTGTTTATTTCCGACCTCCAAGCCGATATCCGAGACATCAATTTAATTTTCCACAACAACCTATTTACAGCAGCAGGACTGAATTATATTTCCCCGATCAGCATTCAGGGGATCAGCTTCACTATAACCCTCTGTTGAACAGTTCCCTTGCTGCAAAGTTCTAATACAAATACAATTGCAGATAGAATTGTGCCACCCCTGCTCCGAGCTATTCATACTGAGACTGGAACTGAATAAAGTGCCTCCGCTGCCATCCAAACATTCTTTTGTTTTGATTGTTTCTTTAAAAGGAGAATGCTACTTTTAGACACAAACTTAGACAAAAGTACACCAGAACTGAAAAACATGTCGTACGCAAATAAGGAACACAAAATAACTTGCGATCTGCCTCTGCAACTTCTACTGTCAACAGCGCAAAGCATGCTGGCAGTTACATTTTCATTCCAACACAGCCCTTTCAGTTTCTCTATTCCCTTTAAAGTTTCTCTATTCTACTGGAGGTACTGTATGGTACACCCCGCAAAGTACTGCTTTCATTCACAATGCATGGTGGAGTATCTGAAATAAAAAGTCTTACCTGGGGCATCGCATAAGTGTATTTCATAAGCTTCTTTCCAACAGGTTCAGCACTATATAAGAAGGGCCAGACAGCTTTCTGAAATGAACTTACTTTAAAAAAAGTTAGTTCTAATAGCTACAGTTCTATAGCACCGCCCAAAAGTCTTTTAATAAGCAGAAGTGCAGTGCCAGCGTACAGTCCTGTGCAGATCTCACAGTTGGGATATAGGTCATTTATAATTAGAATGTGCTTAGCAGAACTGGGTCATCAAATGTGCTCATCAGGTGCAGCAGCACATCATGGACTACATATGTGAAAATACAATTTATTGATCTTCTGACAACCTTACTTCACATCAGGCCATGTTTAGGGTCCACAGTACACTTCAAATCAGGCTCTCTTTATATAGCTCCACTAAATACATTAAAAAAAAAATTTGATGTTGGACAGATGGATAGATTTAGAAATGCACGGTCTATAATAAAGAGCAACAGGTTGTTAAATTGTTCTTCAGCCCCTCCTCCTCATTCCAGTCAACCCCCTTTGTGTCCTCTGTGTGACCTGTGAATGGATCCATACAGAGCTGCTTCTGTAGGAGCAATGTCATTCTCATGGGGCATATCCTGCTGCGCAGACACAATAACGCCTTTGTTGTGGAACTCGGCACGTAACAAAATCAATACCAGGGCATCTCCCAAAGTCACTCGCACATCATATATAAAAACTTCCTAAAGGTAACCTTGCAGAGCCCGTTTCTGCCTGTGTGGCAGTATGCACAGTACGGCTGTATATCGCTTATAGAACTCGCCAACAAACAAAACAAATTAAAAAAAAGAGCTTGAGCACCACTTTTAATAGGTTTTGAGGGGCTTCATAAAAGGCTCATGCTGAATCTTGGCAGAATGCAGCGAACGCTATCTAATTGAAGTTGGCCAGCCTGTGAAGATTCAAATAACACAAAGCTGTAATTAAGAGCAGCCACATCCAGTTTCTTGACAGTTTGTTTGTTTTCTCTACTCAGTGTTTGTGCCGCAGTTGTGCGCATACACTGGAGATGCAGGGGGGCTTGCTGTAGTGCGCCAATCAGACTCTTGCTAAAAATTCTGAGAAGACTTGTTTCCTGGAAAATTACATTTTCCTAAAAATAAAAAATTAAAAAATCAACACAAATCAGTTCCTTTTGACTATGATCCCCTAAAGAACAGCAGTGTGTGTCTGGTTGTAGGCTATGTGCAATCCAGAACAGATTATATCAGAAGTAATCTAAGGAACTAGTCACAAACCTCAACTACTGTAATTGAGGCAGTTTCGTACCCCACTATGCAGAAATGAATGAAACTTTCAACTTTAGGTAACTTGAATGTCTGGCAATTGCATGTTACTGTACAACGCAATACAAAGATTTGGCTCTTATGTAAATATGTATGTGAAACAGCAAAGGCGTCATACAGTATCAGTTACAAACACTGGCATATTGCACAATGGAAAGTTAATGTTGTCAAAAACTGCACGAGACAGTGTACAATTACTCCAATTAGAAAGGTCACCACAACTATGCTGAGCACCAACAAATATCCCAGCTGGTGGAAAAAAAAGGAAGCTTTATGATCCAAAAAGTCTTTAATCTCCCTCTTTTATCGGTCATGCTGTCCTCAAGCGCTGCTCATTGAAAGCACCAAGTCACAAAACGGAGAATGCTTTCTGCCAGGATACAATGCCTTTGTCTCACAGGATGCGGGAACCCAAATATTTACTCAGCAATTTCACTTGCAGTAACAGTACAGGAAGATATACAATGTACTGCATACTGTGTGCTACTGACTGGCAACAAATGGGGTGTGAAGATGTACATACAAGACAAGAACGCAGAGGCGGTTGTCTGAGAGAAATTATTCAATCACCAACCTTAAAAGCTCAAAAAAACACAGAGAAATTGTGCCTAGTTTCAGTTAAGTTCAGTCACGTTTGATCAAACAGGTGATCATTCAAACACCACTACTAGGTGTTGTCATGCGTGCCATGTTGCTAGTGTGCTGCTGTAACTCTGTCTCGAGTCAGACTGTGAAAAAGCATGAAAAAACATATCTTTATCTAGTATGAAGTCTGATGAGAGCTGGCATTTGCAGACCTGTGCCTCGAATGGCCCAAATACCAAAAACGCCATTGCAAGAGATACACCTGATATTTTAAGCACTATTTATTCAAATGGTGTGTTTTATGCAGTGCCTGTATGTATTTATTAATGTCGTACTGTCAAATTCGGATAATCTAGATACTCCAGAGCACGGGGGTCAAACTCCGTTCCTGGAGTGGGACGCTGTGTCTTCTGGCGTTCATGCCACCTGGGCTCTCAATTACCTAATTGGTCTAATTATTTGATTCGCTGGACAAGTGTAACACTTCTCTCCATGCCTCAATGTTTTACAGGTCATGTACCTTGAATCAAGCACATTTTTTAAAAATCACCAACCGTAAAAGACATTGAAAAAAATATTAACATAAAATAATTAGATCAATTAAGTTAATTGAGAACTTAATGAAAACCAGAAGATCCCGAGGCCCTCAAGGACTGGAGTCTGACACCCCTGCTCTATAGTGTAAAAGGTTATAATCATTTAACTGAATTACCCTTGTGGACAGTATATTGTACCACGGATTACTTTGTGTTCTAAAAACTAAAAGCGTAAAACCTTAAGTTCGAGCACACACAAAAAAAGGAGCCTTTTCATCCTGTTACTGTTACACTTTTGAGATGCAAGCGAGAAACATGCCACACATATGTTTTAAAGCGAAGAAATAATGGTACTCTACATTTATACAAAAATACATGTAATACAGGTAATGTGAGCATGACCCTGGCATCAAGGCTGAACTAAGAACATGTGAAACTGGTCACATGCCTTTCCTGTGCTGGACTGTTCTTAGATGGCAGACACACCGCCTATGAAAACACATGTACCTCAGCTGATCCGTCTGGCATCGGCACCGAGAAGCAGAGGATTTCCGTAAGGGTAGTAATAGAGAAACAGCACACCATCTATTTTACTCGGAGATCAGACATTCTGTGTGCAAAGGGCACCGCACTCTTAGTACAACTGGGACAAAGAGCACAGTCTGGCATTTAAAAAAAAAAACAAAAAAAAAAACACACCTCTAGAAAATAAAAATTCATAGCTGTATTAAATAGCTGGATTTAATATTTCAACCCACACCCAAATATACAGATCTGAGACCTTCCATTGCCCTTGAAAACTCTAAAGACACAGCAGCCACATTAATATGCATACTAATTTAATTAGGAAACTTCTGATGGACAAAAAGGAGGACTTTTTGTAATACAATTCAAGCATGGATGAACTGCTCAAGATGGGTGGCTGCTTAAAGTGCCTTGCTATTTACTTCCAACGGGGGGTGTGGGGGTCAATTCTGAAGTTCACTGGCTGAGTGAAGGGAAATGCAACAGGGCAATGGATGTTTTATACTAGTCTATAGGATACCAGTAATAAATCAAATACATCGTGCTGATACATTGTACACATTGTTGTATGACACGAAGATAATGAAATATTTTACCATATTTTCTTTTTAGCCCACTTAGTCTACAATTAGCCCAAAATAGATCATAGTGCCACATTACATGTTACAGGAAATAGCCTACCGCAAACACTTTATAGATATAAAAACATTTTAGAATTTACAGACACTTTGTAAAACACATCTATTGTTTACATACCCCTTAGAAATCGTGTTCTTGATTTTAGCGATGTGGGCTGCTTATACCTGTTCTTCTGTTTATTTTCTTCTATTTTGTGTCAATGTAACAACCATCACTTAAATTGTTGCAAAATACTGAAGGCGCTGTGATTAATTGGAATAAACTCCAGGGGCTGGTTGCACAAAACACCTGAAGTATTAAATTTAAGCATACCACATAAGGATACATTTCCCCTTAACTGGGGTATTGACTAATGTGTTGATCTCCTTATCTTCTGAGTGAGTGAGATAGGTATGTATATGTAAGTGAGACAGCATCTCCTGGAATCCACAAATGTGTCTGATCAAAACCTTGTCACATACAAAGCGGACTCTAATAATGTGGCAATGAAATGTAACAACGTAAAATTGTTAGCTAGGTTTTACATTTGAGCGACATACTATATCCTAAATTGTAAAACTATTTTTTGCAATGGTACAAAAATAGGCTACACATTTAAAAAATGGACCTATTCTTTAATGGAAAAAGTATCCTAATATTAAAATCTTTAATTAAATCTTGTATTGTTATTTCATTTATAATACACACAGTACATGGTGCTGTAGATTTTTTGACTGGAATGTAAAAGCAGGAAGGAGGAACATCGTGTGTCAATATAGATAATGTTTGCGATGTTTCTGTATTGGGCTACAGCTGTGGATGGAACAGAGGGATGTAACACCGGAAGAAAAGTGTATCAAGTTGCCTAAATCATTATTAAAAGTAAGCGGCAACGAAACACATAGAAGGAAGTTGATGTTCTTTGTTTGTGCAGGTTTTCTGCAGGCTAAAGAACAAGAAACGTACTTGCTTTGTTTCTGTTTCCCAATATATTAATATGCGATTATTATTTTTAGTAGTAGTAATCACAATAATCATCATCATCATATGCTCCGGGCGACTCCGAACGGGTTTTAGGACAACCCCCACACACGGTTTTGTATTTCTGTAAAATGACGCTTCTTTGTTTTAATAATGTAGACCAATAATAATCACATTATCTCTAACAAGCCGGTGGTAGTCCCTGAACGGTTTCCTTTTTTTAGTGTGTGGTGTACCCATGCTCATTTGTGTTTTATTTATTTTATTTCGTCTCCACAAAAAGAGAGTCTTTTCTTTTCATGACTAGCTACATCTTTTTTTGTATTTGTACTGTATTCACGTTGTTCGCTTCGCTCCCGGTGTGCATGCTTTATTTTTTGAAAACCCAAGATTTAATTGCTGAACGATAATGTTTTTCAGATTATCTGTCAGATAAATGTTGAATCGCCAAGTTTAAACAAACAAATAACTTTTTGTCCCCCACAGATTTACTTGTTAGAAATGTTAACTAAATGTTGACTTGCAGTGCAATTAAGAGCAGCCACTTAGCCAATTAAGTTTAAACAAAATATTTAAATTCAGACTTTTGTTAGAAATTCAGGTTTAACATCTGTTCACTCTAAGTGTAAAAAAAAAAAAAAAAAAATTCTATACTTATTTTAAACGTTGAATTTGTGATACGCGTATGTATTTAGCTAAATCTGGACACTTGTGGTTAAGGAAAAAATATGCAATTTAAGGTCTAACGTTTTAATACGGGGGGGTGACAAAATGTATGCTAAAAAAGGGGTGGCAGCATTTAGAAACTTTGCGCAACACTGATTTAGAAGATTGCTGTACAGTCTTTTTAATCAAAAAGATTTTGCACTTCAAATCAAATGCCAAAGACATCAAGGTGCCAAGTCTCCTACAAAGGGTTGTTTTTTTGTTTCTAGCTTACACTGATCAATTACTGTAATTTAAAGGAACTGGCATTTTGAAGTAAGAAATACCACCAGCATAAAGTAGTTCGAGGTGAAAAACATTTAAAACAGCGCCCCATAATCACGCTCAATTAACACCAATATAATCCTTTGTGTTGGTATTACATTATTATTGTGGTTTAGTAAAGAGTTCAATGCATTTTAGTATCGGAAAGCCGGACATTGTTAATGGTCCTCTATATTACATTCCCCTCTGGTACAGAAGAAGCAAAAGCATACATTAGCCATACTAAACTAAAATAAACCAAACCAACACTCATTATTCCCATGCTGCTAAAAAGTAGAGAAGCTATTTTGGGGTGGGGGGTGTACAATAAGTCAATATAACAACCCTCCTTTACGAATTCCACACAGCATCAGGGTGCCTCAGGTGGCTTTACATTATTAAAGCACTCTATTACCAGCGCTCCATCCAGACAGCTCATGCACAACTAGTTAGAGTATTTGTATCTTCTGTACTAAACTGCAGTGTTTCAAGTGGTGTGGCGTGGAATAGTGAGGGCTCTACACCTGTGGGTGGCAAAGTGATGTTAATCAGAACATGTGCAGTATGCCCCACCCCACTCATGAATGGGTTTTGGATGGGTTACAAAATGTCTCTACCATGGCTCCTTTACCATTCTTTCTCACAAGGAACAGATCATGTAGCAGCTAGCCTCAAAACAGTTTAAAAAGTACAACACCATGCACTCAGATCTGATGTTGAGCAAGTGTTCCTCCAAGCCTAGCCATCCCAGTGAAGTATTGTACTGTGTGTTAATAATCGTCTTTAAAAGTTTGAGATGGTCCCCCACTTGGCTCGTCTGGTAAATTGGGGAGAAAATCAGGGGTCGAATAATAGGGCACACTGAATTTATTTGAAAAAACATAAGTTAGAGCTAATGGAAGACATATTTTACTGTAATGTTTACTGTTTTGTAGAGCTGACATTTTTCAGTATAATAGACCCACATTGTGGTAACTGATTTCAAAACTATTAAATTATTAATTACTGTAAAAAACAATTCCCTTATCGCTCCTTGCAGTTAACACACTGCCTCACCTCTTCACTTTATACTTCAAAAGGTGACATGAAGACACAGACATGAGTCACTGGATAAGCAGCAAATAAAAACAAATACACACATGATTACGATAATGTGTGCTTTTATACAGGAAAATGTTAGACACACAAAGTGAGGGCACTAATGGCCAGATTTTGTTACAGTAGTTCTATGAATTTTAAAGAATGTTTCAGCTTCACAGAATGTACTTGGTTAGTCATACTTAAACCAAGATTTAATTTGTAGTGTTCAATCTGATATATATATATATATATTTTTTTTTTTTAAATAAAAAAAATAAAAAAAATGTTATTCTGATACACCAGCTGTTGAACACCACAATACTGAACAAATATAACTTGTGTAGAAAGAAACAGCATAAAGCAATTTGAACACACTTTTTTTATTGCACTTGTTCTTTTTGCCTAAGTGCACCTCCTAGGTCCCCTAGTGCCCTGTAATTATTAACCATAATTCAATCTCATTTCTAGCAGTGAAAATGCATTATGATTCATCCTTCTTAAAGTATTATCCCCAAAAAGTCTCACTCACCTTTGCCTCTGGGCATATTTTATACCTGTTGGTACAGTACTTTTATCAATCCCGCTAGAAAGTCACTCCACCTTTTTTAGGTTTTCTTCTTCAGCAGACAATCTCCCAACTGAGTAGCTAGGTTTCACATACAGGCAATGAACTGCTGCAGCACTATACAGAACTAACCCAGCCTCAGGGTTGCTGTGCCTTACAAATCCGTTTACTGAGCAACAGGGCCGTGACACACAGTGATAACAGCTCAGTGCTGCTTCACATTATAAGTTGACGTTTTGCTGGCTTGGCAATCGCCCCATATAATCCACCCCCCTCCGCACCCATAACACAATCTCAGATTCTATTCTACTGAGCTGCGTTATCCTTGTGAAACACCTGTCCCAATGCAGGCAGACACACACTTCTTAAGGGTACAGCATCCACTTCCTTTTCCTTATGGGATTAAACAAATCCAAAGGCAAAACAGGTGTTGTTATTTTCAACAAGGCTCAGGAGAAATCAATGTAAATGTCAGCTGTAATCACCCAAGCCTGATGAGTCCAGGTCTGATGGTGGTCCCTAACAGATGCCCATCCCAACAATTAATCTAATGTCATACAAGAGCAGTATTTTGTATATTTTTTTTTATATCACCTTGGAATTAATTTGAAACCAAAATATATTTATTTTCAGAAATACTGGAAAGGCCATAATTTAACCATTATACAGTGGCTCTCAAGTATTCACCCCCTTGGTCTGTTCCACATTTTATTGTGTTACAACACTTTAACATTATGGACTTTGTGTTGATCAGTAGCAAAAACTCCTAATTAAATCCATATTGGTTCCATATTGTAACACAAAATGTGGAAAGGTCCAAGGGCGGTGAATACTTTTGAGAGCCACTGCATACTTCCTGGGTTAAGGAATGATTGGTAAATCAATACTTAAAAATAACACATTGTATTCATCCAACTGTCAAACCACATTCTACTTCTCTGCATGTCTATTAAAAAAAAGAACATGAACTTGTTTTTGAAATTAGTGTTTTAAATATTTAGGCAAGACACAACAAAAAAACAAATGCTATTGTGAATTGGAATCCTAGGGAGGTTTTGATACCTGACAAAATGGCCTGCAGCATGGAAAAATAAAACTACTTCTTGCAGCCGTATTTACAATAGCGTCATCTGTTAACGTGCCAAGACACTTTCACAGCATTTATTTAAAATGTTATCTACTCCAAACAGTGAGATAAAAAAATAAAACAAAACTGTAGACAGAAGAACTGTCCAGGCAAGGGGCAAGCTTATCTGAGCCAAAGAGAACCAGAAAATATAGACCTGCTGTATGTTTGTGTTTTTGTGCTAGTCTATATTTTATTTGTTGTCTTTGGATCTCAAACACATTTGCCTTCTGCAGCTCCTTGTGCTACCTGTCTTGTGACAGGCATCACATGCAGAGACTGCAAAAATGTCCGTCTGCACTGCTTGCTCAATCCCACATGCAAAAATGTGTTTCAGCGGCTTACTCACCAAGATATTATTCTGAAAACTTAAGCGATTGAAGCCATGAGCTCATGCTCAGACTCCACATTCGTGTACAACCCAGTATAACACACCTTACTGTAGCGCCTGCTTATTTGAAAATAGAACATTTGAACAAGCAGAATCTGACACATAGAAAATACCAGGCCTTAATACCTGCAAATATACTGTACTGGTGTCAACTGTATGCAGGGCAGAGTTTCATTGACCACTTTAATACTGACACGGTGAGTCATGTATTAGGTTGTTTAGTCATATATTACAAAAAAGGGATAGGAAAAAAACTAAAAAGCTGTTACACAGAAAGAAAATCAAGTCAATGTTTTCTTTAAACCACACAAACACCATCAATGTGAATATGCTGTTTTGCTTTAAT
Organism: Polyodon spathula; assembly: GCF_017654505.1. Taxonomy (NCBI): domain Eukaryota; kingdom Metazoa; phylum Chordata; class Actinopteri; order Acipenseriformes; family Polyodontidae; genus Polyodon; species Polyodon spathula. The sequence goes on along the minus strand of NC_054537.1, from coordinate 6,738,785 downwards.
ATGAGATTAGGTAGGAGGGAACTAGTGAAAATAAACATCATGGAAATGGAAAAAGACAACATGACCTTTCACACTTTTTACTCAGCAGAATTATTCTAAAATGTCAGGAACCACCCTCTGGCTAATTTGTTAGTTTACCAGAAAACACTTAAATGCTATGGTAAAACTAAAACCAAGTAAATACAAGTTTTTGGTAAAGGCTTTGTCGATGTTATGTTTATAAGTTTGTATGCTTGAAAAGTTACATGTTCAAGACAGCTAGATCTGATCTCAGAACCGCAACAATGTCTACTTTGACGGAATTCCTCTATAGAAGTCTTAAAATATCTGGGACAGCCTAATTTGTGGACATAAAGATCCCATTTTGGTATTCTGAAGCCCACAGAGGACCCATACAATATAGCAGAACTAGATGTCACTGTGCAGCAGGTGTTGCAATTCAGCAACTCTATCCTGTGACTCTTCAAAATCCTACAGAAAAATACAATCTACATCAATAACAGTCTACTTTCAACAATCAGTGATAGGTTTAAAAAGGCAAGTGATTACATGTCACTTAAATAGGTAGGTAAGAGTTCCAGTGTCTAACTTTTACAGCCTCAGAACTACCTATAATACGGTGTACAGTCTAAAGTACAGTACATGCTTCATCTTATTTAACTATAACTAAAAATATACAAAACTACACTAATTATTAATTGAGTATGTTACTCATTTGGTTTGTTGTTACTTGGACATTCTGTAGTACTTACTAAATGAAGCCTAGGAAGAACACACATAATAGTATATTTCAGTTGTTACATACTGCACATTATTTAAATTACAAAAAAAAGTTTGGCGGTAAATGCAAACTGTTTTACCAAATTTAACTCTTGGGAAACACATGCTCAACTGCTTATCTGGAGAAAACAACATAAGAAAAATAATCTACGGAATAGGATCAAGCAGGGAAAGCCAAATATTTCCAAAGATGCAGTACAAACACAGCAGTGTCGGGGAAAGTAGGTCACTACAGACAAGTAGTACAGACAAGAGAGACGTTCTGTGCCGTTTTTTTGCTGTTGTGCTGAATGAAATATTCCTGTGAAACAGAATCTGCCTTGTACAGACTGTGGCACAGGATTCTTTACTCTTACTCTAACACCCATTGTGCTGCAGCTGACTCCTGCCTGAACAACAGTCTTAAATGAGTGAACATGACTACGAAGAATAGCCTTGCTGCTGAAGGAGAGATAGTAGCCCCTCGTGGTGCCTACAGCATGTGAGAGTTTTTCGGGCGACTTCACCAAGCTTAACCCGTCTGTATCACAATGGTCGAGCAACACTAACTACAGTGCCAGGGGAATTCAATGAGTTACAGTTATGGTTGAATTTAAAAGAAAAATTGTCAAAGCTTGTTAAATCAGATTTCAAAGCACCGAAATAATTTTTGCCAAGCTAGAATTTTTATTCTTAGGTGTATCTTTATCATTGTGATCATAATCTGCCTCAAACACTGCAGTTATCTAGTGCTAGGCAATCAAACTGTATATAGTTGAAAGGCTTACTTCTTTAGATTCATGTTAGTCTGTTTTATTTATTTTTTATTTTACATGGGACACTAAGGCACAAGGTTTATATTCTCACACTATGTGGTAAACACAGACTCAAATCCTGGATGAATTACCTGCTTTGTTCTTTGCTCTGACCATCAATCTGCTGTGCACCAACCAGGTCTGTAGAACAGAGATGAGGAACCACTGACTGCAGTGTCTCACAAAGCTTTCAGCACACTGCAGATAAACTGGGGGATGTGGAGCAGGCAACAATCTGTTTAATAAACCACTATATTTTAATTACAAAAAAAAATAAACAATTGAATAAACAACAACTTAACAACAAAATAAACAACTTAACTGAATCGTGTCAACTCATGTGATTCATTCCACATGGTTGCAAACAAGCAGAAGCAGCAAGATAGAAAGAACCAGTCAATTACCAATCCAACCTCAGTGAGGGAAGTTCCTATGCATGTCGTAAATGCATGTCACCCCTTCCAGTAGATTTAGTGGTTAAATGAATGCCATGACACTGCTGTTCCCCTGAATACGCCTGAGCCGAGGTCAGTACATGCAGAGTTTTAATTAGCTTTCCCTGCTGGCTGCACCTGTCCTCTCACTTAAATAGTCATCTCCCCTTCACATCCAACATGGTCCTGGTAAGATTTAACTTCCCTTCTAATTAAATTCAGGATTTCATCACACGCAACAGCCAGGTTTGGAACCAACGCTCTCATCACTTTTTTCCCCCACTCCAAAAGAACAGTTATAAATTAAAACCTGTTATTTGGCCACTATAACGTCAGCCTTTCTTGTGGAATAAATCAGACAGAGATAGATTAGGAAGCAAGATTTCAGAGAAACTGTACAGTAAAAGGCAGTTTTATTGTTAATTTAAATTGCAGTAATTGCAGGCAGCACATTTGAACTTTGAGCTCCTAGCAGCACTTAAATACTTCACTTTCAATATGTATGGAAACATGTACTTTCTAATGCGAGTGGAAGTCACTCTGTACACTACCTGCATGTGCTCTGTGGAGCTGCTGCTCAGGTCATCTCCAGACTCTGAGTCGTTCCGGTGTTTCTCCGAGCTATCTCTGGTCAAATTGCCGTGGGGGTGTTCATGGGGGGGTGTTTTTTCAGCATCCACATCAAGGATTGCCTCCCGCCCCAACGTGGTTGCCTTGTTGTGATTGGGGATCCTAGGAGGAGAATCAGTCCCCCCCATTGAGGTGGTGGTGTTGTTGTTCTGGTGGTGCTCTCCACCTCGCCGGTTCTGCCCCGGGCTGCTCCCTGGAGCCAGGTTCTGGTTAGCGTCTCTGGGCAGGGCTGGTAGGTGACTGTGCACCAGGGAGTGCTTTCCAAAGCTGGAGAGCTCTGGGGTCTTGGCCAGGTTCTCGTTGGACCTTTGCGAAGGCTGGATGTCCAGAGCACAGGACTTTGCTTTCAAAGATCCGCTGGGACTGGAGAGCAGGGGCTTCTGTGGCGGCATTAGTGCCTTCCTCAGCTCCTTCACATACTGAGCTGGCACGTAGAAGGGCTTGGTGTTCTCATCCTGTTTGACCTGCCACCAGTCCTCGTTGGTCTTTTTGACCAGGATGTAGTGCTCTCCTTGCTTTATCACGATCATCTTGTCTTTTGCCTTGTACTCGTAGTCATATTCCACTTCAACGTAAACCTGCCCAGGAATAATGGGCAAGTCTGCCTTCCCATCTCTTTCAGCCATCCTCTGTACAGCTCCGGCATTCATCTCCTCAGGGGTAAAGTAATCCACATGGTTCACTTCACTGTCCCAAACCTGAAAAATACAACATCAGGGAACACTCAGAATGAAACTAATATAAAAATATGTAATACTATAATGCACATCAATATATAAAAAAAATGCAAAATTCCATATTGTTTTTTTAAGATGCGAATGCATACTGTCGGTGCTTCCTGAAGGAAAGCATTTCATTCAGGAAGCTCACGCTTGCAAGGTCAAGCACATTATCTGGCTGTGTACCTGCCTAACCTCCCGATTTTCAATTGAGTCTCAAAGTCTCTGGGATCTGTCAACGATCTCCAGGTAGCTGAGCTTATTACCGCTGATCATAATTAAATATCAGTCCTCATATTTCACTAAAGGCTGGAGGGTTCCAATTCACTATAAAGTCCATCCCTGCTAGCACAATTATTGGCTGCTTCATGGTTTTATAAATTAATAAATAATAGGTGGAATCACTCCAGTTCATAACATCAATGATTTTCTTTTAATGGAACAACCAATCATAGCCAGGATCTCGATTAAGCTGTCCATTCATGAGGGATATAGTTACAGGGGGTGGTGTTGTGGAAGCTTGCTGAAGCTCTGCTTCCTAAACTGAGCACGGATGAGGGTGTCACTGTTTGAAAGCAATTGCATTTAATACGTGAGTTTCAAACAAAGCATTTTATTTAGCATTTTACTTAAATACTATTTCCCCCCCAAGTTATATCCTTCTATAATAATGTTGTGCCATCAAACTAACATGTTCAACAACACTAATAAAGTAAAGTGATCTGTTTTTAGCTTTTGAAAAAAAAAAAAAAAGGTGTTAGACTATTGAAATAAACAGAGAACGCACGATGATTTGTTAAAAATCTTCAAATCTTTTTGAAAATGGGTGCTAAACTGTTTTGAAAGTTTAGCACCAGAGCACCTACTGGTGCTAAATTATTAAATACTGCCCTAATCAAGCCCCCCTTACAGTTTCTCTCACGACACGAACCTTCTCTCCTGTGTATGTGGAGCAGTGTGGGGGGTCATTTGAGTAGTCCAGACCCAATGAGAAACTATCATACTCTATGGATATGTTACTATTATTGTTATTATTAGGCTTACAAGCCAAAGGCTGGGAAGCCTATTGTTATTGTTAAGATGATTATTTTTATTTATTTATTTATTTATTTATTTATTCTTCCCAAAACGTTAAACTACTGCTGCTTTGAAGCTGTGTGACTGATCAGGTTCTGACTTGGCAGGTAACAAGCTGGATACATTGGCTATCTGATGCTGAATAAAATTTGCTGCTGCATCCTTGCAACTGGCGCCGTGACGCATTTTTCGATAAAATCTTTCAAAATCTTCTTTTTGGGAACCGGTGAAACAATTGATCTAAAACTTGGCATACATCATCAGCATCCAAACAATATTATTCTAATTGAGTATATAACTGCATGGAAGAGTGGTTTCTACGTGCATCTGTTATATTGAAACATGATGTACCGAAGTAATTGTGCAACCACTAAATTTGACCATTTTAAAACTAACATGCCATTTAAAAAAAAATAATCATACAGTACCCTGCTGAAATTCTTTAAAAATAGACACAAACTAACGACAGATGCTCACCAACGCCTTCACATGTTCAAATGTTTATGGATGTGGTTACATTCTTTATTACACCCCAGTAGTAAATCATATCATTTTCATAGCCAATGATATGAAGTGTAATGTACTGTATGTACATAGATAACTCTTACACTGTAGCTCCAGAGTCTGATAAAGCGTCCTAACAAGCTGTGCAAACACCAGCACACAGAAGAACTGCTCTCATACCAACATACAGTACGCAGCACCCTTAACGAATGAATGTAAATGAATTGCATGTACACCCAGATATTATCTTCTAGAAGAAGACTTTCTGTTTCTGTGGTCTGTTTTGTTACACCCTAGTGCTATTTAAGCACATATGATTTAAGACCACTTTTCCAAACCTTTCAATTACTTTGCAGCCAAATGTTTGCTATTGTTGTTTTCTTCACACTTCCTGAATTTAGCTTTCCACCTTTTGTATTTATTTTCTGGTGACCCTGAGGTTTTATATTTTAAGATAAAAACAAATAAATAGTATGTACTGCCCTGATTCTACATAACTTCCACATATTTAAAAACCTTATAATAGTGTTATTATAGTGTAATAGTGTTACCATTTCCCCATACAACACTGAAATACGTCAGTAAGAAATGCCACATACTGTAGAACTGTGTTAGGGGCACCGTGCTGCAGGTGATCAAGTTTGAGGCATCCCCCATACAAATAATCTAGGGGGTACAGTATTGTATGTCATTCAGATTGAATATTTTGTTAAATAAAAATGTGAAAAACAGTAGCTCATTGTATATGGTCAGTTTAAAGCAATAGATTAAAAAAAGGGAACCACACACATCAAGGAAATATCTCCAAGCATTAGGTCTTTATCATCCAGAAAATAGTCATATGATGCCAATACAGCAGCCATTTATCATAGTATAGTAAAGGATGCCACTAGATTTTGCACAACACTGAAAATCTGAAGTTGACAGCTTAAGTGGTTTATGAGATATCACAGTAGCACTGCTACATGTGGGAAAAATTAATTGTTGCCACAGTGTAAGCAATTGGACATATCCATAATAAAATGCAACCTAAATAATCAATGGGATACTAGCTGAAGAGGTATGACCAGTAGAAGATTATATTATGATCCCAGTACTGTATTTCTTAACACAATACAAACTTACTGATAGAAAAAAATGTAAGGAATGCAATGTAAGCAAAAAGGAAGCATTTAAAAGTACTTTAAAAAAGGAGGTGTCTTGTGGAAATAAGGGAACAAAGCTGTAACTACAAAGCCCTTATTACTGTGCTTACGTTAGCTATGATTTTGATACCACTGTGCATATTGTGGCTTTTTAGATAGTATCCCACTGTTCACTGCCTGAGTTTCTTACTCTGACAGTTTCTTAAAACACTGAAAATAAAGTTGGTATCTCAAGCAGTTTAAGAGATACAGCTCTAAAATAAAAATAATGATTAAAAAAAACCATTTAATATAAGCACTCCTTACAAGGTCAGTTCATTAAAATGTGTTTCATGTATGACATACCTGTGTTGAAGCAGCAATCAACACAACCTATTTTAAAATATCCTGTGCATAATATATAGATATCTATATAGATAGATCTATCTATCTATCACACAGTTAATCTGTATGCAGTCAGCAGCTTCAGATCTTACTAAATTATGTTTCTTTAATGCAATCCCTAACCATTTGGGATACAGACTGATGTTATTTAAAACATGTGACCCAAATTAAATGCTGTTCTAAGTGAGGCAGTTCTTCAATTTCTTTTCTTATTTTTCATATCATACATAGTCTTGACAGCCTTTTACTCAGATGCATCACATACTGTAGTATACTAAAAAATACCATTCGATTTCCAAGGAGTTCTCCTTTGAGAAGAAATCCAGAAGTTAGTTCCCTTTCAGGATTCATTTTGTCTTCAGCTAGAAATGCAACCAGCACACAACGGTACAAACAGCAACAAACAACAAATCTGTTGCAACTGCCAAAGCAGAACTCTCGTTATTAATGACTACAGACAGCAGTTGATTTCTTCCAAGGAACAGGTCCTGCCTTCTTGAATTTCATGACATTTCCTAACAGCACTAGAGTTGACCTTTACCTCGAGTATCAGGGCTGTTTTACAAAGCCCTCCAAGATTCTGCAACCAGGGTTCCTGCTTTTCAATGCCAACTCCATTTCAAACTCAATTCCCACTCCCTTTTAATCAAATCCTACACTTTGATAAAAATTGCAATTTGCAGTATTCTGTAAAAATGTGCTTTTCGCGGTGGCAACAAATTACTTATGTCACTGTTACTCAATTAAATTGGTTTCAGATCAAAGAAGTTGAACACTCACAATTATTAATGTCTCTAACACAAATTCCTTCAAAGAAACTTATTTTCAAAAGGAATTGAAGCAGGCATTGACCCATACCTGTTTGCAACCCCATATACAAGCTATTTAGAATTAAGAAAATAATACGAAGTATGTGTACAATACACTTGCCCCCATCCCCCAATCTATCCCTTCCTCAGCCCCACTAAAATACAAATTGAATACCAGCAAGCACTTCTTCGCGCGCAAATTACCCTCACTCGGCCATCTTACTCGTCTCATATTCATTTCCAGCCCCCTCAATGACAATGAGCTTGACACCAACGACCCCAATGGCGAGCCATCAGAGCCCTTAACAAAAACACTGACGCTTCTCCATGCTGTGTACTGAGCCAACAACACAGCCTTAAACAGCACTGTCTTACTACTTTACTCATCTCAAACAAGAACATTAAATTAATTGCCTAAATAAATGCCAACTCCTTTCACCAACTGTACAAGTTGGAAGTCTGAACAGTTACACACACTCCTAGCGTACTGTAAGTGAAGGGGTTAGGAGGTTTATCTCTGGCCACAACACCGGATGAAGCTAATTTTAACTGTATTTTGCATGACAGCGCCAGCTAATCCATTTAATCTGGAAATGCAAGACAAACAAACTTTTTAATAAAATTACAAAGAACGTTTGTTTTTCTTCTTCAAAATTTCAATTACTGTAGTCAGAGGATGGTGAAAAGTCATTATATTAAATTATTGATAAATGAGTACATTAAAGAAGTGCAAGGCGACATTGACTCAAATAAATGAAATTCAAGCAAGATTGGTGCAGGCATTAAACACTCCCTCTGAGTAAAGTTGCGGTAAAACTATTTGAAACTATTTTCTTAGTCATTTTAAAATTGTTTTATCTATCTATCTATCTATCTATCTATATTAGTCCAGTCATATGAGTTCAATAAAACTATGTGAAATTAGATTTTGCTTGGATTGTTATCAAGCCAGCAACAGCTGCAGAGATGGGATACTCAGAAGAACAATTACCTTGCTTGCTAACCAAGAAAAACACCTCAACTGTCACTTAAACTAACTGTGTCCAGCAGCAGCTAACCTAATACCCAATAGCAGGGTTTTGGCTGCAGATCAAGCCTGGAGTACCACCTGACTTGTACTGTAGATCTTTTTACTGCCTGGCATTCTTGCCTGAAAATTCCTTAAAGAGAGTAAGACAAATTTAATAACAAACAAACTAAGCGTTAATGATCATTCACGAAATACACACGTACAAATCGCACACTATCTGTCTATTTCTTATCTGCAATACTACAGGTAAACGCCAACATAGGCCAGAAAATAAAGCGTCTTAAAACGGTTGTCAATTGATAAAGGAAAGAAATATACTGGGAAACGCGTTGCGCAAATTATTATAAAACGTCAACAGATTTTATATATATATATATATATATATATATATGACGGTCGTCCCTACTTACAACACCACAGGTCTTGCAGGAACTTGTAATAAACCACCTCACAGCCTGATTCCAGCTTCCTGGAATGTTTCAGTCTCTGCTTACCCCAGGCACGGCTTAACACTCAAGGAAGCACTGCAGTCACTAACACTACTGTAACATGAACACGGCTTTTAGTTCCTGAAATAAAGTTTCGACCACTAAATATATGTTATCAGCCAGTAAAATCATTAAATGTCAAGATAACAGATAGCGTGTAGCTGTTTTAACCAATATACTGATTATCCAGCTATTAGGTTTATAAATTGACATTAGTTTGTCATTTATAGGTTATACTGCAATATATATAGTACATCTCGTTTCAACTAACGATATCAGCCAGAAATAGATCTAAACACTACAGACAGTAAACATGCACCCCTCTCTCTACTTTTGTATTGAACTCACATCTGGCAATGCTTGAATGGTAGGCTACTTTCCCCCTAGGACATAGACAATCACGACACTGTATTTTTACCCGGTCTAGCCCACAAGCACCCCGGAGACGAATATTTACAGGCAACCATAGCACTTCATTTCTGGGTGGTGGTATCCCAGTGCAAGAATGTCTACATTCACGCCACAGTAATAAGTGGCTCATTTTCACCAGAACGCACAATTGGAAAGGTAAGTAGTACTTACAAGAGGAACTGGAAGCTACTACAGTAAACCGGGAATGTGCACAGGTCTTCATCCGTAGTTTAAAACGGTCTGAGATTTGCATTATTGGGTGTTTATGTTTTGTTAAGAGTCTAAACCTGTAATGCCCTCGATTAAGGTTTTGCACATCTGGATTTAACTCAGAGGATTATTTTGTATTGCTACTATTATCTAGACTAAGGTACGACACTATCTAATCAGAGACGGGTAAGGTTATTAACCACATTGGGGGTCTCGTTTACAAGCTGTGAGGCTGCTGTGGCGAGCCCTCGACATTCCATGCGTCTCTGACGTAATTCTGGTTGGTTACACATGGCCTCACAACATAAGACTAATTATGCACTAGCGTGACAATGACGAGAACCACACACTACGTTCTGACAAAACAACAACACGTTAGATATGCTACAATTAAACGCCACAGCCGAGTAGTACATTGAAATCTTAGTCAAAAATCGTTTTCCCTCCACGTCATTTTCACAGCTACAGTGATTCAATTAAATTTATGGTGGTTGAAAATCGTGAGCATAATCCATTACTATTGCTAGAGTAATGTAACCTGGTTGACGCAAAATACATTTGGTATGTAATTTAAGGTAAAACAGCACAAACATCAACGCACTACCGTCTGTGTGCAATACATGTTTGGTCCAATTTAACAATGTGTGTCACTCAGACAGAATTGTATCTGTCCGCATACAAGCTATGTGTTTGGCAAAATATCCCTCTCTTGCTTTATCTTAAAAGAAAGACTCAAATCAAAGCCAGTGTTTTTGTGGTTTCACAGTTTCGGTCTAGACCAAAGTGGTTATATTTAGATTTGAATCCATTCACTGGGTTTATTATCACCGCACTTGCTCTGAAAATCGAAGGCCTTTGACCTATCCCTTATTTCTCAAAGTTTGTTAGCATATTTACAACAGGCCCATTAAGTGCGTTAAACAAATACAAAACGCGTATCAACAGCACTCCAAACACTGTTAACACTGCAAAGTTTCAAGATCCACCACACGCACACACGTAACTTCACTGCAGAGTATATATGAATCAGATGTTCTCACGGCGCCTTTTAAATCGAAGCAGCGAGGAATAACAGGTTCGTTTTATCTGAGTAGAGAAAAGCCGGATAAAAAAAGCTAAAAATCGTGGTTTAAGAATTTTATTTTACAGATTTAGCGTGACTGTAAATATATATATATATATATATATATATATATATATATATATATATATATATATTAAAAATTAGCTTCACAAACCTGTTCTTTGAGTGGCAGTATTCGCTTGGGTAAATAAGAAAATAAATACTTTTCGCCTTTTTCTCGTTTTATTCCTCAGCGCAGCTCAGTCCCGCTGTGCGAGAGCCTCCCCCTCTCGCCGAGAGCAAACAATCCCCACGCCTCGTTTCCACTCTCAGTGACGCGGCGTGCTCCGGTCAGGCTCGTTCCCGCCTCTGCGCTCACCGCTCCGGGGAGGCTGGCCCCATCTTGTGGTTAAAGCAGCGATGTACTTGACACATAAGGCTTTTATTTTCAGAGTATCTAATCAATGTCTGAGTTGTAGGTTACATGGCCTGATCGCTGTGAGGTCTACAAACGGTGTTACAGGTCCCAGGGATAACCTCTTTAGAAAGGTTTGCAGCCATGTGTAATACAGCACAGTGAAAGCATGGTAAAGCATAGAAATTACAAGGTGATGTCAACAGACATGGTGTGTGTGTAATGTCACAGTTACCGTACATTTTTACATATATAATCACTTCTCATATTGTGATGAAACAAGGTAAGACTTTTTAGCTCAAGTAATTGAGAGTGTCAGAATCTTGGAATATTTATCATCCTTTTATTATTGAAACTGACAGTAGCATATTGTTGTAGTAGCATTTGAGGGTTCTTGCTGTAACTAGATACAATAAATACTCACCAGTGTTGGTCATTTTGACACCTGCAACTTCAGCACTATGACTATCGTTTATCACTTACAAGACAAGATCATTTGTAATTAGGACTTCAATTAGTATACCATATTCACAGTGCACTCATCCAGAGTTCAGGTTAATATTAATTATTGTCCAGCTGTTAAGTAACTCCCCAGTGTTGAAGATGAAAAATATTTCAGACATTATGTGACCATGCTTCCTAAAATCAGTGAACATCAGTAGAGAAAGCTGTGTTACTTTCCTAATTTCAGTAGAGAAAGCTGTGTTAGTTTCCTAATGTCAGTAGAGAAATCTGTGTTAGTTTCCTAATTTCAGTAGAGAAAGCTGTGTTAGTTTCCTATCTCAGTGAATGTCATTAGAGAAAGCTGTGTTAGTTTCCTAATGTCAGTAGAGAAAGCTGTGTTAGTTTCCTATCTCAGTGAATGTCATTAGAGAAAGCTGTGGTAGTTTCTTATCTCAGTGAATCTCAGTAGAGAAAGCTGTGTTAGTTTCCTATCTCAGTGAATGTCATTAGAGAAAGCTGTGTTAGTTTCCTAATGTCAGTAGAGAAATCTGTGTTAGTTTCCTAATTTCAGTAGAGAAAGCTGTGTTAGTTTCCTATCTCAGTGAATGTCATTAGAGAAAGCTGTGTTAGTTTCCTAATGTCAGTAGAGAAAGCTGTGTTAGTTTCCTATCTCAGTGAATGTCATTAGAGAAAGCTGTGGTAGTTTCTTATCTCAGTGAATCTCAGTAGAGAAAGCTGTGTTAGTTTCCTATCTCAGTGAATGTCATTAGAGAAAGCTGTGTTAGTTTCCTAATGTCAGTAGAGAAATCTGTGTTAGTTTCCTAATTTTAGTAGAGAAAGCTGTGTTAGTTTCCTATCTCAGTGAATGTCAGTAGAGAAAGCTGTGTTAGTTTCCTATCTCAGTGAATGTCATTAGTGAAAGCTGTGTTAGTTTCCTAATGTCAGTAAAGAAAGCTGTGTTAGTTTCCTATCTCAGTGAATGTCAGTAGAAAAAGCTGTGTTAGTTTCCTAATGTCAGTAGAGAAAGCTGTGTTAGTTTCCTATCTCAGTGAATGTCAGTTGAGAAAGCTGTGTTAGTTTCCTAATGTCAGTAGAGAAAGCTGTGTTAGTTTCCTATCTCAGTGAATGTCAGTAGAGAAAGCAGTGCTAGTTTCCTAATGTCAGTAGAGAAAGCTGTGTTAGTTTCCTATCTCAGTGAATGTCAGTAGAGAAAGCTGTGTTAGTTTCCTAATGTCAGTAGAGAAAGCTGTGTTAGTTTCCTATCTCAGTGAATGTCAGTAGAGAAAGCTGTGTTAGTTTCCTATCTCAGTGAATGTCAGTAGAGAAAGCTGTGTTAGTTTTCTAATGTCAGTAAAGAAAGCTGTGTTAGTTTCCTATCTCAGTGAATGTCATTAGAGAAAGCTGTGTTAGTTTCTTAATGTCAGTAGAGAAAGCTGTGTTAGTTTCCTATCTCAGTGAATGTCATTAGAGAAAGCTGTGTTAGTTTCCTAATGTCAGTAGAGAAAGCTGTGTCAGTTTCCTATCTCAATGAATGTCAGTAGAGAAAGCTGTGTTAGTTTCCTATCTCAATGAATGTCAGTAGAGAAAGCTGTGTTAGTTTCCTATCTCAATGAATGTCAGTAGAGAAAGCTGTGTTAGTTTCCTAATGTCAGTAGAGAAAGCTGTGTTAGTTTCCTAATGTCAGTAGAGAAAGCTGTGTTAGTTTCCTATCTCAGTGAATGTCAGTAGAGAAAGCAGTGTTAGTTTCCTAATGTCAGTAGAGAAAGCTGTGTTAGTTTCCTATCTCAGTGAATGTCAGTAGAGAAAGCTGTGTTAGTTTCCTATCTCAGTGAATGTCAGTAGAGAAAGCTGTGTTAGTTTCCTAATGTCAGTAAAGAAAGCTGTGTTAGTTTCCTATCTCAGTGAATGTCATTAGAGAAAGCTGTGTTAGTTTCCTAATGTCAATAGAGAAAGCTGTGTTAGTTTCCTAATGTCAGTAGAGAAAGCTGTGTTAGTTTCCTATCTGAGTGAATGTCAGTAGAGAAAGCTGTGTTAGTTTCCTAATGTCAATAGAGAAAGCTGTGTTAGTTTCCTATCTCAGCGAATGGCAATAGAGAAAGCTGTGTTAGTTTTGCCTTCACTTACCGTAAAGACTAAAGTGTGCAAGTCTCACTGGTGTATATGTCTCTCCCCCCTTTTTTGAGACAACAATTTCAGGAAAAAGCCTAAAGGTCACACCAGTGTATAAGTCACTCTTCCCTTTTTTAGGACCCCCTAAAAATACCTAGAAATAGACTGATGCAAAGGTTTTACAGTACCTACAGATATTTACAAACTGTTTAACACCATTTCAGACCCTGTTGCGAATGGGGTTAGATGATCAAACACAAAGCCTTCTAGGTGCATTTAGAGTGAGAGAAAAACAATAGTGAAAAGGTGAGAGCTTGCAGTGTGGTGCAGGGAGATTTTAAACAGAGGAATTTCCTTGTAAAATTTCAGCAGTATTCCATTATTGCAAGCTGTAGTTGAAATACATATCAAGTATAATGGTCTTAGGGGCTCCTGAGTGGCGCATCCAGTAAAGGCACTCCGCATGGAGAGCAGGAATACGCCCTATAACCTGGAGGTAGCTAGTTCGGGTCCAGGCCATTCCACTGCCGACCGTGGACGGGGGTTCCCAGGGGGTGGCACCCAATTGGCCGAGCGCCACCCCAGTGGGGAGGGCTAAGGTCGGCCAGGGTGTCCTCAGCTCACCGTGCACCAGCGACCCCTCTAGACTGGCCGGCGCTTGTGGGCCTGCCTGTAAGCTACCCAGAGCTGCATGGTCCGCCGACGCTGTAGCTCTGAGGTGCCTGCATGGCGGGCTGCAGAGTGAAAAGAAGCGGACGGCTGACGGCACATGTTTCGGAGGACGCGTGTGTCCAGCTTCGTCTCTCCCAAGTCAGTGTGGGGGTGGCAGCGGTGAGCCAGGTTGAAATAAAAATAATTGGACATTTCAAATTGGAGAGAAAATAAGAAAAATAATTGTCGATTCAGGTTTCAATTTTGTTATATTGGTCATATTACCAAAAACATGTGTTGTTTAATGGATTTATATATTGTGAAAAAAAAATTAAAATATATATATATATATAGAATAGGAATAGAAATAGAAGGTAACTAGCAGGCAACTGTGAGAGCCCCCAAAAAAAAAAAAAGGATTTCACATCCTCTTACTCAACTCTGACTACTAAACAATAAAGCAAAAGAAAAAAACAACAAAGTAAACAGAAACACACCTACTGTACACTCCCTGCTGCTTTTCAAACCTGCACACACATAAATAATGTAGTTTCAGCAGGACTTTAAGGCCCATTTTGCCAGTCTCCCTGGTTAGTGTTCACTCCTCAGTAATAAAGGAGTCTTTTCAATGCCCTGTTTGACAGAACTTCACTCTCGTTGCACTGAATCAGCAGACCCCAGTGAGGAGAGACTGGACTGCGCTTCAATGTTTCACTTAGTCATTATCACTGTAATGTGCTCAGAGAGGATTTTGAATCACTCAGCTGTACAATAGCCACTAATAATGAGGACACATGCCCTGGCTTTTGAAATGGTTAACCGCCTCTATGAAACATAGCTAACCATCGGGCTTTCAATGAAAGCTATGACTGTGCATGAGGCTTGTCCTTCAATTACTCATCTTGTGGTTTCAGATTATCTAGTTTTTTTTACATTACCTCATAACCTTTTAGCTTAGTTTAGTGAGTCTGCAATGCCTGACCTCAAAAGTAATAACACTAACGATTATAACTGATGACTTTTTAACTGATGAATAAAACACGACTGACCCTAGCGTTCGGGGATACCCTTGTGTGGCCATGTGTCAGCCTCGTGTTTAACATGTTACTGTCCTATACTGGGTAAAAAATGTCAAAGTGTGAATTAAAGGCTCCAGCACACGAAACTGAATTCCATGTAAACTGCTGCCTGTGTCAAAGTATTTCCTAGTAGTATGTATGGTACCTAGTCAGGACACTAACCTGCTAACTAAAATCACAGCCTGTCAATTTTAAACACGCTTTTCTCTTGATTTAGAAAAAGAGGACCTTATCAAGCACTTAATCTGATGACATTTATTAACATTTCATTGCTACAGATTTACCAATTCCAATACATTAAAATGTACTGATTATATATATATATATATAATATATATATATATATATATATATATATATATATATATATATATATATATATATATATAATAATAATAATAATAATAATAATAATAATAATAATAATAATAATAATAAAACCTTAAGGACGTTTCAGGCTACAAGTTCATATACAGACGCATATGTATACCACTACATATTCACACCAAAATTACTCGTAACTAAAAACAGTTTGTGGCCAATTTATTAGGCACATGGAATACTGCAGGGATAACATGAATCTCAAGTAAAACCACTAAACCACGTGACCTGACACATGGGGCGACAGTGTCATATAGAAGAGCAGTCAGCTGGACGGTTTTATACTCAAGCTTTTACTTACCAACAACTGCTAACAAGCTGTTTACACCGAGCCTTGGAGTCTGTGAGGCCTGGAAAGCTGGAGGGGTACCTGTATAACAGAGATATACCTTATCCGTGCTCAAGAGAAACAGGGAGCCCCACACGGGTGAGAAGGGTCCGGCAGTGTGTGACACAGTTCTACAATCCAAACGCGAAATTAAAGTTGCTGCGGTGGAATAGTGCTGTTAAAGTAGGTTGTGTCTAGTGCTCTCTGCTGGTGGACAAAGATAGTGCATGTGGAGTACTTGGTTTTAACCAGCCTCTACCGGTTGTTTAGTAGATAAGTTACCCACTCGCAGTCCACATTGTTCAATAAGTTATTTTCTGGTTTACCTTTGGCATTAGTCCTCAGTCATTTTACTTATTTATTCATTTGTTTATTTTAATTTCCTCAAAGAAACAATAGTATTCAAAACACATCGTTATTATTTTTAATTAATCCCCGTTTCTGCACATGGGGTTGGTTACCCGCCAACTCACATCACGTTTGAACACATTTTACGATAAACAGGGTCATTATTTAGCCTCTTGGATCACAAAGGTCACTGAGATGGATGGCGAGAGGTCCTATCTCTGCCCACGGGAAAATGCAGTGCAGTACTGGTCAGTTTTGCAAGGACTGTGGGGTGGTAACATAACGTAACATTAGTTACTCTACGATTAATGTTAAACTGGCGTCTGTGAAAGCAGCCGCTATTCCCTCAGCCAGTGTAAGGATTTAGATACTGCTGTACGAGTCCAAACCAAGACTCAAGGTACTGGCCTGATTAAAACAATGTAATGATAATACCTACCTACGGCACAGAGATTACCTTGTAACAATAGTTTACAATAGAATATACAACCGTGTATCTACAACAGTACACTCCCAGATGGTTTCACATAATATTGTAAACTATATTGTTTAGAATGCAACCTTATCATTTAGGATTCTGTAAAACAAAGATTTAAAGCAATGTGTGTAAAAAATTGTTTTCTTTCTTGACTAACATACGGACCTCTAAAACAAACTAGCCCAAATTAAATATAATTACTGATTATAGCGGTTTGTTTATCGTACTGTGCAACGTCCTGATAAGTGGCCATCACTTCATTGTTAATTCAGATTGAGACAGTTTGTTTAGCTTGTCTACTCTGCTTAAAGAAATGATTGCTGATATGACCTTTCTACCACAACCGAGGTCAAAGGTGAACTGCAGGACACAAATTCTATTGATCTGTCTGAGGCATTTGACTTGATAAATCACTGTCAGCTGTTGTTGAAATGATCTGCAAAGCCCTGCAGTGGTTTGAGCTATACCTACCTGGAAGATCTGTGTGGAAGATTCTCTAGAGTCAGTCCATCATTTTCTTGAGAGTCTGAGCTATGTTTAATGTGAGGACACATTACTAGACATCACACGTCACTTACTGTACCTTCCAACAAAAAACTTAATAACCTACAACTTAACCAGGCAACAGGAACTTGCATGTAGCACATTATAGACTAGGTTACTATTCTCACAGGTATTTTGCTTCTTTTTAAGAGCCATTGTAGAATTTCTCCCCTTGCATTTTCATTTGCTGCCAATGCTGAAATAGCACCTATGTAAAATATTCTGCATCTGTTGTTAGATGCAGCTTATACCCAAAGAAAGACCTTGTTGTTGTAATAGACATATTGCTATCAGCAACCACACAGTGCAGGGAAGAAGTAAAAAAAGACAAAAGGACCGCTTGGGTAGAAGTGTAGAGTTAAAATCCAAGGAGGTCATGATAAGGTGTATAATGCACTGGTGGACTGCACTGTATGTACAATTCTGTTCACTACAGTACCAACGGGACATTGCGGCCCTGCAGAAAGTCCAGAGAGCAACCAGACTAATCCCAGGACTTAAAGGAATGAGCAGTGAAGACAAAGTGAAAGAACCGAGTCTATTTAGCCCAGAACAAAGATAAATTAGAGGCAGTATGATTGAAGTCTTTAAAATCGTAACATGAGTTGACACAGTTAACTCTAACCAATACTTTAGGCACAGTACATAAACTAGGAGCAGAGGATGTGGCTGGAAATTAAGTGGAGATAGACTTGGAGAGGGAGGAGACACAGAGATTGGCGAAGGTATGAATGGGTTATAAGTCGTATTGCTGATGCTGAATCATTTGGATCCTTCAAGACCCAACTTGGCAAAGTTTTGAGAACAATCGATTACTAGGAATCGGATGAGCTTCGATCGTGCTCATAAGTTCAGGTTTAGATTCTTAATTATTTATATTGTACTTCATTGTCTGATATCTGTGTTACCTGGTGTGCCCCCTCACATTCCAAATAACCTTGCAGCCCCTCTTTGAATGGCTGAATGTACCTGTAAACCCATTCTGAACATCTCCTCCTGATTGCAAAGCTACTGGCCCTGCCCTCTCTTCAGCCTGGCGTTGATAACATTGTGTCTCAATCTTATATCTTTATTAAATAGTATCCCTGCATAGTATCCCAATGCATAGTTTCAGGAACATTAATACAAATAAAAACGTAGAAGGAAAATCTTAAAAGATGGCCGCTGAACAAAGCCAGTCTGAACAACTAATCTGTTAACAAGGTGATCATGATGGTACTCAACTACACTGAACAAAAATATAAACGCAACATGTAAAGTGTTGGTCCCATGTTTCATAAGATGAAATAAAAGATCCTAGAAATTTTCCATACGCACAGAAAGCTTATTTCTCTCAAATTTTGTGCACAAATTTGTTTACATCCCTGTTAGTGAGCATTTCTACTTTGCCAAGATAATCCATCCACCTGACAGGTGTGGCATATCAAGAAGCTGATTAAACAGCATGATAATTACACAGGTGCACCTTGTGCTGGGGACAATAAAAGGCCACTCTAAAATGTGCATTTTTGTCACACAACACAATGCCACAGATGTCTCAAGTTTTGAGGGAGTGTGCAATTGGCATGATGACTGCAGGAATGTCCACCAGAGCTGTTGCCAGAGAATTGAATGTTCATTTCTCTACCATAAGCCGCCTCCAACATCGTTTTTTAGAGAATTTGGCAGCACATCCAACCGGCCTCACAACTGCAGACCACGTGTAACCACGCCAGCCCAAGACCTCCACATCCGGCTTCTTCACCTGCAGGATCGTCTGAGTCAAGCCACCCGGACAGCTGATGAAACTGTAGGTTTGCACAACCGAAGAATTTCTGCACAAACTGTCAGAATCTGTCTCAGACCCGACTTCAGTGGGCAAATGCTCACCTTCGATGGCCACTGGCACACTGGAGAAATGTGCTCTTCACGGACGAATCCCGGTTTCAACTGTACCGGACAGATGGCCGACAGCGTGTATGGTGTCGTTTGGGGTCGAGCGATTTGCTGATGTCAACGTTGTGAACAGAGTGCCCCATGGTGGCGGTGGGGTTATAGTATGGGCAGGCATAAGCTATGGACAACGAACACAATTGCATTTTATCGATGGCAATTTGAATGCACAGAGATACCGTGACGAGATCCTGAGGCCCATTGTCGTGCCATTCATCCGCCTCCATCACCTCATGTTTCAGCATGATAATGCACGGCCCCATGTCACAAGGATCTGTACACAATTCCTGCAAGCTGAAAATGTCCCAGTTCTTCCATGGCCTGCATACTCACCATACATGTCACCCATTGAGCATGTTTGGGATGCTCTGGATCGACGTGTACGACAGCATTCCAGTTCCCGCCTATATCCAGCAACTTTGCACAGCGATTGAAGAGGAGTGGGACAACATTCCACAGGCCACAATCAACAGCCTGATCAACTCTATGTGAAGGAGATATGTTGCGCTGCATGAGGTAAATGGTCGACACACCAGATACTGGTTTTCTGATCCACGCCCCTACCTTTTTAAATTTTTATTGAAGGTATCTGACCAACAGATGCATATCTGTATTCAAAGTCATGTAAAATCCATAGCTTAGGGCCTAATGAATTTAATTCAATTGACTGATTTCCTCATATGAACTGTAACTCAGTAAAATCTTTGAAATTGTTGCAGGTTGCATTTATATTTTTGTTCAGTTTACTTTGTTGACTCCCAATAATACGTGAACTAGGTATACATTTGTATTGTCACCTGCTTGTCTTCAGATTAAAACTTCAAAAAATAAAATAACCTTTGACATGTGCTTCATATATTACATGTAATAACATGCAAGAGCTATTGTGGTGTTTTGTTTGTTAGGATTAATAAAATGAATAAGTAAAAAGACCCAACTTCTTTTCTCCAGCCTTGTGCCGAATCGAGTCCCAGTTTGAAAATGGCGCAGTTTGCCCCTGAAATTGAGGAAGCCATTCCAAATAGCGTGCACTGCTGCAGATGCACCAAATACCAAACTTACCCTGCATTTCCTGCATGTTCGCTTCAGGATTCATTTTAGAGTCCTTAGTTGGCAAAGGAAAGTTTTCTGATGGCACAAACAATAATTAAATAAAAATAATAATAAACACCACAAGTTAGAATGTTGCAGCCTGGTACATCACACTCCTGGACATTAACTTGTTTTACCCCAGCAAGGAGGAACACATGGGTGTTTCATTCTTCACACATGTAGCCTTGTCTAGGGCTGCCCAACCCATTCAAAAAGCTTTCACTGAATTTGAAGACAAATTATGTTTTATTTAAATCACACATACATTTACATCATGCAGTCAGTCAAGAATAGATGGTGGTTTGCCCCAAAACGCCTTTCAGAGTCCTCTTCTACACCCTCGCTCAGTAGGAATGATCCAGTACCGTAATGCAAAATCGGTGGAGTTTTCAGTCATCTCTTTCAAAATGTTGTTACTATTACACAGTAATAAATTTCACTAGCTTTCTTCTTTATTATTCTTTTTTTAAGTTAATGCAAATAATTTAGTTGATCACCATGAATAAATTAGTTTTTTTTTTTTTTTATTGAATTGTGTTCAATTTCTAGAATAAACAAGCGTACAGTAAGCACTTGAAACATACACTGAAATGCATTTACTCTTCTACAGGTTTACATGGGAACGCTGTGTACACAAGAGCATTGTCCTGTCCAGGTACAGTAACTTGCCATAGCTGAGAGCAACTTCTCCAAACTAGTTCAAAGTTCAGTTTCAAGGCAAACCATATAAACACTGCTTACATTTACACTTTGTGTCGCCTATATTGGAAACTCCAACATAAAAAGTATAGATAATATTGGCTTTCATAGATATTCCAAAACATTTATTATTTTATTTAGAATCAAGATTAATACGGCTGTTTTAGGCCAATTTTAAGTGCAGCTTCATTTGGTTAAAGTTTAGAACAGAACCAGTTTTAAAGTGCTGTACATTTAGGTTGGTTATTATCCTGTGTCAAGAAGAACATGTGTGACTTGCTGTGGCTACAGAGAAATGATCAAATGTGATATGGGGGGAGGGGGGGGGGGGCAAGTCATGCCCTTACTTATCCAGAATGGTCCACTTTCTCCCCACGTCAACTCATTTTTACCAAGGCTATTCAGTATTGCACATAAGTAGATTGGAGGGTTCAGTTGCACTAGGCTAACAATGGCATTTACACTTTTTTGTTTCTAAATTAAAACATGAAAAATCCAAAGTTAGATATTTAACAGATTTAAAAAAAAAAACCCAAAAAAACCCCCCACACATAAAAAATATCTGAAGCAGAACAAAACAAATTCCCTAAAACCTTAAATAAACGTAAATCTCATTGTATAGAAGTGCATGAAACGCATCAGCATTCCCTCGGGGCTTCTGATACACTGACTGGCTGATCAGTATCAGAAGCAATGAGGCTGAAGACATGTTTCTTCACAGGAGTGTGTACACATCCATTTAAACCTCTGCTTTATTTTAAAAGCTCAGCCTCCAACAAATCATTTAGAATACAAAACAACCACAGCTAGGCACAGAAGAGACATACGCACAACAAAAAGTAATAAACATGATAGAAACTGGTCTTAAAGCCATATGTAAAAAGTTAGATAAGAGTACCCCCACAATACCCTCCCCCTCCCCCCAGAGAAAAAACTTTTTTTTTTTATTTCAGCAACTATCAATCTTTCTACATGCAACATTCCAAACATTTTATCATGCCCTACTTGCAATCTAAAAATGTTTATTTTTGTCCACTCCATTAAAAAAAAAAAAAGTTGAATTATAAAAAAAAAAAAGGTTTTAAACTCTATCTATGGTCCTAATGAACGTTTATTGGTAAAACCACTCAATGAAAACAGAAGCTTTTAAAAGCACACAAAGCCAACAGGTGGAAAATACCATGGACAGGACAAGCAAGTGTTTCAATTCAGCCTACTGAAGGCTTTTTTGTTTTCTTGATATGGTATTTCAGTAACAATGCATTTAACCATTCTTGTTATTATACAGTACTTGATTCATTCAGACAACCTGGCAATGAAGGTATGATTGTAAACTTCTAAGCAGCTTTCTTGGTTCTTCAACCTCATCTTCTGTTCAACTGGGAAAAAAAAATAAAAAATTCCAAGGTCTTGGCTTCCACAGGCTCCAGTCTTGAGTGCACCTAGACTGCATTTATTACAGTTTATAGTCCAGACTCCAAATAACCACTTCAAGAAAACATAGTGCTATCTCAACCTGTACAATGGGACAGTAGTGTTTTATCTATTTGATTCAAATCTTAAAACAAGCTTATCAAATCTAGTTGGAGATATTGTTTTACAACCCCTAAAACAATGAAATGTACACACATTAGGCTAGGACGTTTTCTGCAAGGAAACCCCCCCCCCACCACCACCACCCTTTTTTTTTTTCTTTTTTGAAAACCTGTAACATACATTCAACTTGGCACAGTGCAGACTAAATTTAAGACATGGATGACAACAAACTGTGCAACAAAACAGAGCTACACATGTAACTCCCATGAAGTTAACTTGCAAGATGCTTGGATTGCACGCTCAATTTTGTGTTTTATGTTTTGTAAGGAAATCAATTTCTGTTTATGAGAAGAGTAAAACAAACAAAGAGCGAGCACTGGGTAGAACTGTACAAGCCAGGTATATTATGATTTGATAAATTCAGAGCTAATCCTGTGAGCCCTCATTGGGAGAGTTCACTGCAATGGAATGACAGGTTGTTTGGATGAGATCTGAATCCTCCTCTTTGATTATGCTGGTTCTTCAGCTGCTGAAAGAACAAAGCAGAGATCAGGTTTACAAAATACACAGAGATCAGGTTTATAAAATACACAGCCGGTAAAATTCAAATCAATCAGTAGCAATTATACAATTGTAAATAAGGCACAGCTGTATCCCCAAGTATACCAGTTCTTCAGTATTTCCTAATACAGGTTTATATTTTCTGTAAAAAGCATACTGCTGTTGTCATACTACTGGTCAATATTTGTATGTCTTCACTTTTTCATTTGTTCTGGTCATACTCCAGGTTGGTTCCTTTTTGGAAATTTATTTGACACAATTTCTAATGTTTTTTAATAATCCATTGACCCATCCCCTTTAATAGCATTTTTTAGAGTAGTCCCTGAGGATATCCCTTTAACTAGATTCCAAACCAGATGTTTTGGCCTTTACCACACTGTTGGCTAGATGCCTTGTCTTGATCAATTAGAAGCAGTCAGCCCCTCTCTCTGTTGGACTGGGGATGTCATGCAATTTCTCAAACTGGAAAAAATGCAATTCACTCTACCAAAAGGCTGGCACTGCATGGCAACCCTTTCTGCCCTACACTGAACAGCTTAAACTAATATCTTCAGATTCATTGTTTTGTGCCCTGATTCCTCTCTCTGCTATTAGTGAGTGCCGAGCTGGGATTAATTTTCCTTTTTTCTTCTTTTCTATTACTCTAATTTTGTTCTTTCTTTTTTTTATTTCTTATTTTCTTTCTTTCTACTTATCTCCAGCATTACGTTACTCTGGATTGTTGGAAGATTGTACGTTTATACTTTATATGACTGTTGGAGAACTGAGGGAGCGGGGTCAAAAACAGAACAATCCCTAGTCATTTCTTGTTATTTGTTGATTAATATCTTGTCTCAAATAAAATGTGTTAATTAGCTTAGTCAAGTAGAAAAAGTTTCAGAAGAAAGTGGATTAGAGGATACGTTTTTCTATGCCTTGGTTTCAACTCAACTCACAACTCAGTGGAAACAGGCAGCTACAACCGACTTCAGCTTGCTATGGATAGAACTGAAGATGTGCTCATTCATGAGTGATAGGGCTTCTGGCAAGTGTAGGGGCAGGGGCGTGGCCTGTGTGTGTGCCTTTATTTACAGCAGACCTTACAATATGTAACACATTAAAATACAAAAATATCCCCAGTGAAGAATTAACTTACTTTAACCAAGTGAATTAACTACAAAACAAAGAATGCCACACAGCAGTTCAAGTTAACAGTTGTTTTATTTATTCCTGAAACAAATAGTACATAAAGCTCAGACCTGTCAACTCTCCCGTATTCACCGGGACTCCCGTATTTTAGACCCTTCTCCCGGATCAGATTTTCTCCTGTATTTTGCTCAAAACTGTTAAACCCCCCCTTATGTCAGCAAACCTTTAATGTCTGCAAGAGTCATGGCCGGTGTGTGGTTACTGCTGTCCCTGTGAGTACTTAGCAGGGTGTAGGGCCTAGGGAAGCCTTGTGACAGGCATGCATTTAGTTTCTGTTCCTTGACATTCTGGTTCACTCTAAAGCTGCACAACACATTTTTGTCCCAGATGGCTTTCCATAGAAATCACTATGCATGCGTGTGCATATTCTGGTTTGCTTACTTTTTGCTATCTAAGACTTAAATAGAGCTGTTGTGTTGATTGTGATTTCACACACACACACACACACACACACACACACACACACACATACACCTCTCTACCGGTCAAAAGTTTTAGAACACCTCAATTTTTCCAGTTTTTATTGAAATTTAAGCAGTTCAAGTCCAGTGAATAACCTGAAATGGTACAAAGGTAAGCGATAAACTGCCAGAGGTTAAAAAAAAAAAGTTTAGGTTACCAAAAACTGAAAAATAATATACATTTCAGAGTTATACAAAAAGGCCTTTTTCAGGGAACAAGTAATGGGTTAACAACTTACAGCTGTTCTGCAGCAATGGAAGTAAATTAAGCCTTGAAAGCTGATGTTAACAATTCCTACAGGTGTCCCAACTTTGGTTGATTACTTACAAACCCTCTGTCTGTATAAAAGCAGTGTTGGAACAGACTGTTTCTACACCCTCTTAAACATTATTTGGACAGTATTGTACTGCAGGAAGTAGTATATTGCTATCATTATTGCGAGAAAAAGGCAATTAACAAAGGAAGACAGACAGACCATTATAACCCTTATAAGTGTAGGTCTTTTCTTTACAGAAATTGCAAAGAAAGCCAAGGTGTCAGTGAGTACAGTTTCCTACACCATCAAAAGGCACTTGGAAACTGGAGGAAACTCTGACAGGAAGAGGTCTGGCAGACCCAAAGCCACAACAGAATCAGAAGACAAGTTTCTGAGAGTCAACAGCTTGCGTGATAGGCGGCTCACAGGACAACAGCTTCAGCTTCAAGCACAGCTTAATACTGGTCGAAGTAAGCAAGTCTCAGTTTCAACTGTGAAGAGAAGACTTCGAGCTGCAGGTCTGATAGGTCGAATGGCAGTAAGAAAGCCATTGCTAAGATGGCAAAATAAGAAAAAGAGGCTTGCCTAGACCACGAAGCACCGCCAGTGGACTACTGAAGACTGGAAGGTGGTCTTATGGACAGATTAATCAAAATTTGAAATCTTCCATTCACCAAGCAGGGTTTTTGTACACAGTCAAGTAGGCGAAAGGATGGTTCCTTGGTGTGCGACACCAACTGTCAAAACATGGAGGAGGACGCGTGATGGTCTGGGGCTCTTTTGCTGGATCCAGAGTCGGCGACTTGCACAGAGTGAGTGGCACCCTGAACCAAAACGGCTATCACAGCATTTTGCAGCGCCATGCAGTACCCTCTGGTATACGCTGGTCAGGGGTTCATCCTACAGCAAGATAATGACCCAAAACATACCTCCAGGCTATGTCAGAACTACCTTAGAAGAAAAGAACAAGACTGTAGGCTTCAAATCATGGAATGGCCAGCACAGTCTCCAGACTTAAACCCCATCGAGCTGGTTTGGGATGAACTGGACAGAAAGGTGAAAGCAAAGCAACCTACAAGTGCAACACATTTGTGGGAACTTCTGCAACAGTGTTGGGAAGAACTTTCTGAACAATATTTTATTTCCATTGTAGAAAGAATGCCACGAGTGTGTTCGGCTGTTATATCTGCAAAAGGTGGCTACTTTGAGTCAAATATTTAGATTAAATTTTGTTAAACAAAACAATTCCATGATTTCTTTTTTATCTCCAATTGTTTATTTGTTCTATGCTTTAATTTCAGAGTACATAGAGACATTAAACTGCATAAATTTCAATAAAAACTGGAACAATTAAGGTGTGCTAAAACTTTTGACCGGTAGTGTATATCGTACCAGTCAAAAGTTTGAGTACACCTGCTTGAAACCAGGTTTTTCATGATTTTATACAGTTAAAAGCATAGATATTTGTCTATAAACACTTAATATTTAATTATATACGTGTACTTATATAAGCTGATAATCATAAGTGAATTGCATTCAAAAATTACATTTTTAAATGAAAATGCCTAAATCTTGTCAATTTCAATGAAATGGTCACCCAAAGCAAGGGGATTTCAGTCTGAAGCCCAAGTCAGTTAAAAGTCTGAAATGTGTATAACACTGGACTAAGTATAAAAGTGTCTTTGTTAGATGCTCTGAGTTAACAAGTATGTTACCTAATTAACCTTTTGTGACCAATTATTGTTAACAGGTGAGGGTGCATGATTACTATAAATATAGGTAGCATAGGCACAAGTTTCTCATTTCTGAATGTAAGGGAGCAAAAAATGGCAAAATACGCTCAGTTAAGCAAAAAAAAAAAAAAGAAGACAGTCTGTAATTACTTTAAGAAACGAAGGTCAATCTTTAACACAAATCGCAAGAACTTTGCAAGTGTCTAACTGCTGTGGCCAAGACCATCAAACGATTTGAAGAAACTGGCACTCATGAGGACCGAACAAGGTCAGACAGGCCAAGAGTGACCTCAGAATCAGAGAACAAGTTCATTCTTATCACAAGTCTGTGAAACCAGCGATTAACTGCCCCTGAAATACAAGCTCAGCTAAATATTAGTAGAACATTTCAACAACTGTTCAGAGGAGATTGAGTGAATCTTGCCTAACTGAAAGAATTGCTGCAAAGAAACCATTGTTAAGAGTGCAGAATAAGAGGAAGAGACTTTCCTGGGCCAAAAAACACAGAAACTGGATGTCTGAGGAGTGGAAGTCGGTCTTATGGACCAATGAGTCAAAATTTGAAGTATTTGGGTCCAACCGCTGAGTATTTGTAAGACGCAGAGAGGGTGAGCGCATGAGTTCTGCATGTGTGGTTCCCACTGTCAAGCATGGAGGAGGCAGTGTCATGGTCTGGGGTTGCTTTGCTGGTGACAGAGTTGGTGATCTTTACCAAGTCTATGGCAAGCTCAACCAGCATGGCTATCATAGCATACTTTAGAGGCATGCCATTCCATCAGGATTATGGCTAGTTAGGCAGTCCTTCATTCTTCAGCAAGATAGTGACCCGAAACACACCTCAAAGTTGTGCAAGAACTGTCTGGCGAAGAAGGAAAGTGAAGGACAACTCAATCTAATGACCTGACCTGCCCAGCCTCCAGACCTCAATCCCATAGAACTTGTATGGGACGAACTGGACAGAAGAGTCAAAGCAAAGTTACCCACAATTGCTGCAGAAGAGAGAAGACATGTCGGGTAATTTCCTGCTGAAACTTGTTAACCGAATGCCTCGTGTTTGTGAGGCTGTTATTAAGGCAAAAGGTGGCTATTTTGAGGAATCCAAGATTTGGAGACAATTTTCTGCAACACTGCTTTGATACTCCTCATGTTTTGTTTTGTATATTGTAACATGTGTTTTCATTTTCAAGTATTTACAGAAACGTATACGACGTAAAACATTGTCAATTATGAAAAAAAAACCTAGGTGTCCAGCAAGTGTGAGACGGTAAAGTGCAAGATATTTGTCATTTGTAGCAAATACTTAACATCTGATTTTTGTATCCGAATACATGTCAAAAAATATTTGTTTGAATATTCAGATATTTGTCCAGCACTAATATATTGTATAAACACGATTATCTGCAAAATAACCAACACTGAGTGCAAGACACTAGCGAGTGGCAGAATTCCAGTTTCAGGTGAAACTAGAACAATTGCCTCACGTGTTACCAACACAATGATAAACACACTAAGCCTGCTTGATTCCTGTTTTTCAACTAAGTAAAAAGTAAGTACAGTATAGCTAATTTGTGCATCCCAAAACATTTACAACCAAACTTTGTTCTGACAGCTTATGGAAAGCCTGTTACTTAAGCAGCACATGTCAGACTGCAGTGACATTAAAATAGAGCTATTCTTCATTACTACAAAGTGCTCTGTGAAGCCAAGCCTAAATGAAGTGAGACAACAGTAACCAGGCTTCCAGTAGAAAACATGCATTTATCTTCTGTGCCTCTCTATTTAATAGATTTGAAGAGCCAATACGATTTTAGATGCACTACAATATATAAAACACTAGCTTTCCACACTCAAAAGCTTCTTCGGAAGCAAGTGGAAATCTTAAAAAACGGATGTTGCTTACAGTGGTATATCTTAATATATTCCCTAACACATGGAATAACTTCAGGCAACACACAGGCCCATACAGTTTTCATCAACTGTGAACCTGTGAAGACAGTTAACTAGCCTTCCTAATCAGATTCCAGAATGTATGCAAGTTCTGTTAATGGAATGACTACAATATCCTGTTTCAATGTTGGAGAAGCGTTTTTAAAAAATAAAATGCAGTTTGCTTAATATTTATGAAAAAGGTCAACATTTATTTATAAAATGTTTTTTTCTGTTTACAAACGAATGCTGGTTTTCAACAATACATTTTTAAAAAATTGGCGAAAAAATTAAATCTACAAACAGTTTGTGGTTAAATGTGTAGTTCTAACTTTTCCATTCAAAAGAAAAGCAAAATGCCACAGTAAATTACTGCAGAGACCGGTAACACTGAAAACCATTTGTTAAAGAAAAAAAGACGTCAGTCTAACATTTCAAATAAACGACATGCCCATGAATTCAGATGAACTGCAGGAAAGCTCTGGAGGAAAAGAGAACACAGAATATTCACCTATTGTCATTAACATCCCTCAGGCTCCCTGAGTGAATCAGGTGATCAGAGAGAAGTAAAGAATACATAAAGAAAATGGTCAAAAGAACAGGACTAAAGGAATCTAAAACCCTCCTTGATACCTACTATTGTACACTTGAAACCTGTTCCCATATGTACACAATAACTGTGCATGTGTAAAAAAAAAAAAATCAGTATTGCATTTTACATGGGATGTGGGAGAGTAATACTGAAACTGGAAAAGTTACATGGATCAAATTCTCTGATACTAAAATGCAATTCACTTATGACTATCAGCTTATATAAGTACACATATATAAATTCAATATTAAGTGTTTATAGACAAGTACCTATGCTTTTAACTGTATAAAATCATAGTATCGTTGTATTGGGTCTATTACTAATAGAAGGAGTTTGGTTTAGATAAAGCTTAAAAGTTCTACAATTGCCTAAAAGTAACTGGCACTATAAAAAGAGCAGCTTTTTCTTTTTAAATGCTAAAGGAATTCAAACATTTCTACTACATTCTATTATGGCCTACCTTTGTTGAGGGTGTGAACCCAATTTCTCCAGCCTCTGCAACACTAGACATTCCCCCACTGAAAATACTATGAAATGTACTTGTTTAAGATGAGCGTTACACCAGAAGAACTACGCAAATAACGGAGAGTATGAAATGTTTAAAAAAGAAATGGAGAATGTGTTATGAAGGGTACAGAGAACAGCACAAAAGGATCACAGACATTCTTTTAATGCAGTATTATCTGTTTTCAAAGAAATACACCAAATAAGCAGCCAAAGTAGTTTGAGGCAACACACTGTAGGTAAAACCAAATTGCAAATGGAAGCCAAGAACAACAGGAAGCCAGGGTCTCCAGTTTGAACACCTATGCTACTCAGCCACAAGCAAACAAACCTTACACAGCTACAACAAACTACAGCTCTGGACGACATACCACTTCTAAAACCAACCTAACTTCCAAATCACTGAGTTTCCATCAAGACCATTCACCGCTTGAATTGTGCTTTAATCACCGCTTTTCCATCTCTGACAATTTGTGAAACCTCTACCTTTAAATCAGTCCGATTGTGCTGAAAGGGAAACATTGTATTTACTTCTATGTGCTTACACTACTCACTCTAAAAATGTATGTTACAGGGCAAAAATCTAAATTATTTATTTAAACAGAAATGAAGCAAAAAACCCCAAATAAATAAATAAACTATTTACAACATTGCCAGCCTCATACTGTGGTAAAGTAAACAACACACACACACACACTCACCTCTTGTCCTGTTTCGCTCCGCCACCTCCACGGATTGTAACTGTCTGGCTGTTCTGATAAAATCCACTGCCTGGGCGGCTTATGTTGGGGTGTGTTGGAGAAGCAACTGGAGGCTGGCCAGGGCGGATAGGTTTGGCTGGACAAAAAAAAAAGTAAAGAAATAAAGATCACTTACTATGCAACTGTCTACAAAGTCCAAGGGTACCCATAACAATCACATAGAAGCACTCTGATTGAATTTGAAAGTTAAGACAAGAGATTATATGAAAAAATAGTCTCTGTTTAGTCATCAAGACAAGCAACTAAAGTAAACAAGCAGTTTAACCCCTTCCAGCACCTAAAGTATCTATTAAGGTACTTCAGACACATATAGGCTCCGCCAACTATTTTAAAAACGTTAGTTTCCTTCATTCATATGAGTAAATGCAAGACTGATCACCGCTGATTTACAAGCAATAAAACATTGAAACACATTGCACACCTATCTGAGCAGAGTGCCCCCTCCTGGCCATGTTCTTCGCCCGCACCGCCTCCTTGATGCGATCCACTTCCAGCTGATAGCGTTTGCGGTCCCGGGCGGCGTTCTCTTTCGCTTCCTTTAACGCAGACTCCAAGGCCTTGACTCTCTCAGCTGTAGCCCGAAGACGTTTCTCCAGTTTAGGAAGCTCACAGCGCAGATCTGCATTGTCACGTACCAGCTGAAGGGGTTCAAGCATCACAAAACAGGTTTGAAAATTAAATCACTCAGTTCACTTCAGATCAACATGCTGCTCCTGACAACCGTGGGCCATTTGCCTTTGTTCAATCCATAATTGTAGCTTAATCCTAATATCCTATTTTCAAGTCATTTTTAAACTAAACTATTTGTAGGCATGCCCTTCAGATTAGATAAAAGCACAAGAGATTCGTGTATGTCTTAAATCAGTTCAGCCCCACTAGTACAGTTCAAATGATACAGATGCAACGACTGGACTATGCACAGCAGCCCAAGCTGTTGTTCTTTTACCTGTTTGTGGACTTTTGTGAGCTGTTCAAGGTTGTTCTCAAGAAAGGATATTTTCTGCTTCTGTGCAGCACTGCCCCCAGTGTCATCAGAGTCCATCTCAGCACTCTGCAAAAAGAAGCCCTGGTTATGGCACTGCATAATCCTAATATACCCCCACAACAAACCTCAACCAGTACAAAACAGAGAGACAGGAGGGTAACAGGCAAGAAAAACACATGATTCCATAAAGCAAGCAGGATTATATTGGACTACAGCTGCAATCTGAGGACATTTCCTGGCGCAATAAGTCTTTATTTAGGGAGCAGTAATTTAAAGTGCATGCTTTAAGGGCTGACCTTTAACGTTACAGTATTAGAGTCTTGCAGAACAATACCGATCCCGTCATATTACATGTACTGCCCATAATTCAAAATTACATTAATAGTCAATGACCCTGCAATATTATCAATGCGTTTGTATTAGTAAACTCAGTTCCCTAACTGAAAATTAACAAAAAGATGCAAAACAAAGAGCCAGTGTACAATTTGGGCATTTATGAACAGAGAGAAAGACTCATTATACACATTGCAGTTTGACAAAACAGTCTGTACCTTAACTTCTGTTTTAGTAATGTGGTTTCAGACTGGCGCAAACACTAACTCTGCAAGTGTAAATATGGAAGACCAAATGGGTTGGTTGTCAGAAGCTCATTGATCCCAGAATCTCATCAAGCAGCTTCTTGAAGGATCACAGGGTTTCAGCTTCAACAACATTACTGGAAAGTTGGTTCCAGATTCACACAATTCTCTGTGAAAAAAAGAGTGTCTCCTATTTCCTATTATGAATGCCCCTTTATCTGATCTCCATTTGTGACCACTCGTCCTTGTTTCTTTTTTCAGGTCGAAAAAGTCCCCTCGGTCGACATTCTCAATACCCTTTAGAATTTTGAATACTTGAATCAGATTGTACCGTAGTCTTCTTTGTTCAAGACAGAACAAATTCTTTTAGCCTGTCTGCATGTCAGCTTACAGCTTCTGCACTCATTTACAACAAACAGCAAAGACAATACAGCATGCACTGCACCTTCCCACAATAAATGCAGGCATTTATCATCCCTACAAGATGGGGATGCCAGAAGGAAACTCTCTCAAGTGTTAAAATAGCACCCAACTGCACACTGGCTTCAACAGAAGCAGATGCATTTGGCAGGCAAAAAACCCTTACCTTCTTGACTCTGGTAGCCAAATCTTGAACAAACAACTTCCGAAGATTGTGAAGAGTCTGAAGTTCCTTTGCCTAGAAAATAAAATGTGGAATATGTCTCAATGCAAAACCAAACAAGGACAAAAAGATCATTGAATAACCGAAGATATACTTACAACAGTCTCTTCAAGGCCCTTAAGATCCTGTCTTGCCTGTTCTCTCCTGTCCTGCATAATCCTATAACAAGGAACAGAGATGAACAAATGTGTCAGTAACATCTGCTGCCATGGCTGTAAATTCATGTGTTATGTCAAAAAAAAAAAAAAGAGAAAGAATTCAGGATTTTCATTATTGAAAACCAGTACAGTATCTGGCATGGAAAGCTGGGGTTATGTTGTTTAGGTTTGGTGGGCTAAACAGGATTTTTTAAGAACATTCCTCAAAGTGTTTTTGTGCACTGAATATCAATCAAAAACTCGAGACTTTGCTAAAGCTACACATGTTCCTTTGCCTGTAGATGAAACGCACGTGAGTTCATGCAGCTTGCGGCTCTTCTCCTGGTCAGTGGTCTTGAGCTTCTCGTGTTCAACACGGAGGCGCTCCTGCTCCAGCATGATCTTCTGGTTCAGGCTGAAAAAGACAAAACAAGGACGTGTAAAATACAGGGGATGCACCAATTCAATATTACACACACCCCAAACGTAGCGCAGCCTTCAGTACGATGCACTTGTATGTATCCTTTGCATACAACTGCAAATTGAACCTTATATAAATAACATGAATATCACAGAATTTTGACCCGTTATGACGATAACCGTTAAGTTTTAATGCGTCCACAATAAAAGCAAAGCACACAATTTAGAATCGCAGTCAAGACTACCTCTTAGCTGGTTTCAAGTTTCAAATGGTTCTAAGGACACTATAGTGTGGATGCTAACTGTATTAAGCACTTTTAAAGTGGTTTAGAGTCACTAGTGTGGTTTGCAATGCAAAGTGTGGACAAGGCCGGAGAGACTCACTCCTGGAACTCCGTGATGAGCTTCTCCTTCTTGTCCAGCTCATCTCGAAGGTTGCTGATCTGTTTCTGGTGAGCCTCGCGATGGCTATGAATCTGCTTCTCTACAGCTTCCTGTGAACACAGGGAAATACACAAAACTGCCTGAGGAACTTGAACAGTATTCTTCTTCAGTCCCCCTATTAATGTGATCCTAACAAAAACCCTACAACTTTAAAATCAGAAAAGCATTAAACATACCCTGTACTATTGCAAGTGCTCATATGTGAAATATTTAACACAATGGAATAACCCTACTCAAAACCATGGAGAAACACAGAGTCCATGCTAAAATCTTTATATTTTAAAAGCAGCTAATTAGTCAAAACTTCTGAATTGTACCATTTTCCATGTTTAATAAGACTATTAATTTTTGTCTCCTTAAACTTTTTTTTTTTTTTAGCCGTACCTTGACTTCATTGGCAGTCTGAATCTCACTCTCTTTCTCCATCGCTTGAACTTTCTCTGGAAACAGAAATATTATCTTATTAGGTATCATACCTGGTACCCACCACTAGGAGGCTCCAAATGATAATTTAAAAGCCAGAAGGAGAACTTCCACAAGTATATAAAACTCCTACATACCAACACACCATGAAAGTACAATTGTGTAGCTGGGTTTTTAAAACATAGCACTGAATATCTATTTCAGCAGTAGGATAGGCAAATAAGTTTTCAATTGAGAACCATTATTAGTACAATATTTCAAAATGGCTACAGTAGTGAAGTGTGACTTTTTTAATTAGTTGCAAATGTAAAAAAAAAAAGGGGGTAAGGGTCCTACAAAATCGGATTACACGGCAGAACACCCAATGGCTATATTGATTCCACTGCTTTATTTTACTAACTCATACATACATAGTGTTGCAATGGTTGTCAAAACAATTCAAACGTCCTGGGTCAAAGTAATTTCACTCCCCAGTCACTGAACTGTCTTCAGAGACAAACTCTATGTATTACTTCTGGAGCAATCCCTTAGCCAATATAGCATTTGTTGCCAACAGTTCATGGTTCTCAATAACAAATGGTTACTTGATATCTTAAATATAGGTGCTAAAAAGGTACTATCGGCCTCCTCCCTCATTCCTAACTGAACATCTGTGGCTGACTCCATCCTGCCACTGCACATAACCCTGTTATGAGAACACATACCCTGCGCATTGATCTTCACCAGCTCTTCATTGAGAGAGTCCACAGTTTCTTCCAGCTGTCTCTTCTTCTGTTCTGTATTCTGGAGGTACTCCGACAAGGACTTGATCTTAGCCTCATGCTGTAACAAAACACAACAGTACTTGTAAAGAATCCCTATTATATCCAACAGGGTATAAAAACACTTGTGAACCCGAGTGACCAATAGAAACCTTTGTGTTGACTCCGATTAAATACATTCAAAACACAATGGGCTACAAGTATAATCCTTAATTCAATAAATCACTTTTGTTGCTTTCAGTGGAAGTTGGTTTATTTGTTGTCTGCACGTACTTGAGAGATGCGCAGTTGACAGGCTGCCAGCTCGCCTTCGTTTTCATCGATTTTCTTGTTGCTCTCAGCCTGGGTGCTCTCCAGCTGCTTGCAGCGTTTCACCATCGTTTTCACTTCTGATTTCATTTTACTGATATACAGACGAGCCACAGTGAACTCCTCATCGATCAGGCCACTGCCTTCGTGTTGCTGTAAATAAACAGTTACATCATTAAAAAACGCATGAAGACAGGAACACTTCGTACAAATCAGACAGTAACCCAAAACAACCCAAAAGTGAATCACAGCATGAAAAAAGTACCTTGATATCATTGCTTCCAACTGCAATTCCTATTTCTGCCAGGTCTTTGAGCAGGGATGACATCATTTCTGTGACTCTCTTCTTTTGGTGATTAGTTGTCATTTTCAATTTCTGAAGCTCAGAGTCGATGGAGGCCAGGAGAGTCTACCAAAGAAACAATTAATAAAACAGGCCGTTAAACAAACTAGAGCTATTAAGAGCATTAAATCCCTTGTTCTAATGGGCGCTATAAACACTGGCTACTTACAAGCTGACCAGGCTAATAACCAGGGATACATCTGTTAAAAGAGCAGAACTATTGCTCATTCTTATTTTGTATTGACTTGTTTTTTATAGATTTTTTCCTCCGCTGTCCTCACCGACTTGTGGTTGAGCTCGTCACTCAGCATCTCAAACTCCTTGGTCTTGTCCTCCACCTCCTGGGATTTCTGGTCGTAGTTGACAGCCAGCTCCTCCAGGGCCTGCAGCACTTCCTTCACCTCCTCTTTGGAGGCCTCGTTCTCAGCCTGCAGCCGGTTCAGCTCTGCCTGCATGTTGTCATGGTCACGCCTTGAAGTGCCCAGAAGCTGCACACAAAACAATTTCATTATTCTTATTTAGTCAGTTGGTTGCTATCCAATGTCTTTATTTATTTATTCACATCAATTGAAGGTTTCCAAATGCTGCAAAGGTAAACTGCTGCTTCCTTGTAGGGCACATGTCCCAACTGCAGAAAGACCACATGAAGTGATTATTTACCAGGAAGTAGCAGCAGCAACAATAATGTGTTATCAACATCATGATCTCTGAAATATATTCAGGTATAAAATGATCTTGAAATATTAAGTGATTATATTGCTAGTGCCAAATTAGTCAGCACTCATTTGTTTTACAAGCAGCTAACTCACCTCTTCCTGGTCCAGCATCTGCTGTTTCAGCTTCTCTGCCAACTGGCTCTGCTGGTTGATTTCATCATCCTGCAGATAAATAATTATTTTCTCTATCGATAGAGTTCAAACAGTCAAAACAGTATCAATAGCAATCAATGTAATCCTTCTCAGGATCCTAAAACTATATATCTATTCAAATGCATATCATCTAAATTCCATTTTATTACAACTTGTACGTCAGTAGAGCAATTTAAAATCAACAGCCAATTAAAAAGGGAATGGCATTAAAAGGACAGGACTCTTGTACGAAGGTCTTTATGCAGGCAGGCTAGTCTACCTTGTCGTCAAGTTGCTTGTAGAGTTTTGCTATCTCTGCGTCGCACTTCTCTCTCTCTGCATCAGAGAGCTTCACTCCTGGGACCCCTGGAGTGGGAGCTGGTTTGTCGTTGTTGGTGACACTATCCAGGGCAAGAACTTCAGCATTGGCTTTCTCCTTATCAAATTGCTCATCCACAGGCACGCTTTCACCTGACAATTGAAACACACAAGTAAACAAGAATACAGACTTGATTTTGTTAAGGTTGCATGTAAAAAAGAGAATACGTTCTGCTTAAAAATAAACAACGAGGAAAAGACAGGTACTAACGAGCGTTTCTACTTTAATAGTAGAGCCATTCTAGGAGATTGTTACACTGCCAAATCAATATCAGATCAATGGCAATCCTAAGATTCGTGATAATGGTT
Organism: Polyodon spathula; assembly: GCF_017654505.1. Taxonomy (NCBI): domain Eukaryota; kingdom Metazoa; phylum Chordata; class Actinopteri; order Acipenseriformes; family Polyodontidae; genus Polyodon; species Polyodon spathula. The sequence goes on along the minus strand of NC_054537.1, from coordinate 6,701,711 downwards.
ATATCCCAATACACTGCAGTCTGATCAAAAAAATCTTAGTCCTGTGTAATCAATCTACACCAGCTCAAATAATTCAGGGTTTTCAGGGATGTGCATCTTAATTCTATATTGAAATAAAGCCTTACTATTATCCAGCGAAATATTCAAAATGACAGTCTGTGCTCGGAGAAAAGGGTCCCAATTGTAAACAATCTTTGTTAACGCAAACTCACCATTGCGCCACCTGTTGAGTTCATTCTCAAGCCACGTTATGGTGTTGCGCAACGTCTTGTTCTTTTCCTTTTCTCTTTCATATTTCTTCTTCCACTGCTCTGCTGTGAGCTCCACGTTAACACATACCGTGTTCTTAATGGTCTTAGCTCTTTAGGAATAACATTATAACATCATTATAAGAACAGTTAACATCAGCAACATCCTTACTGTGATAAAGAGCAATTACAAAAAAAAAAAAAAAAAGCAATTCTAACTAGAAAGCTGTTGAACTATACACACACCTTTTACTATGTGAAATACCATTTTTATAACTGATGGATTTTAGTGAACAACAACTTAATTTGCTGATAGAATGAATAAGAAACAAAGTTTGTTTTGTTTAGTGACCAAAAGTATATAGCTTATATAAAACTGGTACATGGTTTCCCCCAAAAATCATTATACTCCTCAATGCCAGTGTCCATAAGTAGATAATTGGTTTACTGTTATTACTTTAATATACAGTTCTTCACTTACCTTTGACCAAACATGAGTGTAGACTTGGTTTCAGGTTCGTTGTATGAAGATGGTGAGCAGCAGATTACAATGGTGGTTCTACAGTTACCCCCAAGAGAATCCTGAAGAATTCTTGTCATTTTACTGTCTCTGTAGGGAATATATGTCTGGAGGAAACACAATGACACAAATTAGTAAAGAACACACAAGTTAACAAAAACTAGTTAGCCGACACAATCTAAAAAGAAGAAACCTGAACTAAGGGGCGACATCAGCTTTTAAACACGTATTCCATCACTGTGTAGCGAACACCTGACATCTTCGCGAGAGAGAGGCCCAATACAAACCAATACCCCAATCCGTCAAGAGTCTGCATTCTATACTGAAAGCAACATGTCCTGTAATACTAACTCAGATTGTACAAGTGTTGCCAGTGGGTAATACTCTTAACGAGAAATACTTACAGTGCCTTCCGCGAGGGCAGAGATGACATTTCCAAGCGACGACAAAGACTTGTTGATGTTTTTTGCTTCGTCCAGCACTGCTCCTTCTGCTCCAGTTTTACTGACCTACTCACAAACACACGCTTGTTACATTACACAAGCGACCAATTACAGGCCCAACAGCATACTTTACATTACAATATGTCAGAATATTACAGGCATCATTGTTACTGAACAGCCCAATGCAATTATTATTTATTTTTCTTTTTTTTTTTAAACATTTAAAAAGGATATCAATCCTTCTAGTTTCCAATTCAAACTGTGTAGATTTATCAGTAACTCCTTCTCTTAAGGTCCCCCTCCCCCTTCCCTTCAGAACACTACACTGGCATCTTGTCCGTTAACTACTGGGGTGAAGAGATGAAAACCAACATCAAAAATAACCTGACATCACAAAATGCTCATTCCTCAGGTGGCTGTTAATAGGTGGTAACAATACACGAATATCACAACATGATACCTCTCACAATAAGCAGGTCACGATAGGGCACTTATCACGATACATGAGATTGTCCTTATGGGCTATCGTTATGATCCATCACAATGATCAAATGACCAATTAATGACAAACTACCTTTAAAATCACAATGTAAAACGAGTTAGGGAAAGTATCTTGTGCTTTTGGTCTTGTATCAGGATACGATATCATGTAAAGAACAGATCACGATTCATTGATACAGAATGAATTGCCACACCCCTAGTTAATAAAAAGCGAATGGAATGGTTACCTTTTCACTACCTGCCAAGTCAACCAGGTACAGTTTTCCACTTAGCTTCTGCTCCGTCTGAGTGTTTTCTTGTTTCACGTTAATAAGGAAGATACTGTGACTTCTGGAGCTGTGCTCATTCATATCTGAGTGATGGTGGGGGGGAGAGAGATTAGAATATTTAGGGGGATCTGTTTTTAAATATTAATTCTTTATTGTAGTCATTCTTACTGGAACTACCTTGTGGGGACTATTACTATACCTGCTTTTTAATTGTGTACACTGGCAGTCAAAATGATGGAGTCACAAGCCGTGAAACAGAATGACTGGAGATTGGACATTTGCTGCCCCTTTTATCCCCACCCTTTCTTGGCAGCCCTGAATAGCTAATCATTTCCTCTTTAAAACAGGCATGGGATGAATTGATCTGGGGCTGTAACATCCCTTTGATCACTAAATATCTTGGTATAAAAATAAGGTAAAATATTTTAATTAAATACTTTCCACAGGTGCAGTAGTGCCCCAAATATTACCAAAATTACTGCAAATGTCTGTGGGAGATTTTACCCCAAAATAGGTTTCTGCAATCGTGCAGGGATGGGAATAAGACACCCATTCCAGGTTTTACCACACGTTGATTAGCCACACCATGTCACAAGCTCAGGGGTCTGCTGTTAACCCAGGAATGTATCAAGCTGCTATGCAATGGGAGTCTTGTTTCCATCCCTGCAGTTACTGCCAAGATTGTCACCACACTGAATTTTGTGCCAGTTTTGCAATTTTTTTTAGCTGCAATTATTAATCCATGCTTCAGACTGTCTTCAAGAAACCCACAATGAAACCAGTATCTTATAATATTGCAAACGGAAGTTACCAAAAGACACTTACTTGTTACTGCTACATGCCTGTTGGATTTTCCTTCATCAATGGTATCCATAACCTCATCTGGGCTACAGACAAACCGTTCAGTGCATCCCTACAGAAAAATACACACGCTCAGCTTCCAAGCAAAACAGACCTTTAGACAGATGCAATTCCTCACTGGACAGTTGATTTAAGACACCGTCATTGTGGAAAGGCTGGGGCCCTGCACCTCTAAATAGTGGGTTGGTGTTGTTTTGTTGGATTGTAAAATTAAGTTTGCGCTAGATATTCAGGGCAGGGGGTTAGAATATTGCCTAATTGATTATCAATTCAGCCTGGCCACACACCTTTAAAAAGGAGCCAAAAAGCCAGTCCTTTGTTCATGGTTCTCAGTTTGTTGTTCATTGTTAGCACCAGGGTGAGCAAACAAAGCAACCACTCATGATCACAGTGTGTGTTAACCGGGATCCGAGTGCTTAGAAAGAAGGATTCACTGTAGAGGCTTTGAACCCCTCCCAAGTACAGAGTTTGTGTCAGGGAGAAGGTTCCTGGAGCAGGACCTCCCTTATAGTGGGAGCAGCGCTCAACGGGTGTTTGGTCTCGCCGTTTTACCCACTTTGTTTTGTTTTGCATTATTATTTTCAGTTGCACTGTTTGTTTTTGTCCTCCATGACTACCATTGCTGGTACCCTAGTGGTGGCCATCTACCACTGCACCTGAATTTTAAATATTTTAATCAAACCTGGTTGCCTGAACGTTTCAACATCAACCTCTGGGTCTCTCCTGTATCAGCGGATAACCACACAGTAACAAACACCCCTGTTAGTCATACATAACACACACCCGCAACAAATACCCGTTAGTCATACATAACACACACTAACACACACACACCAAAAGGCGCTGCTCCCACCTTGACATACGGAACTCTGTTCTTGTCTTCGTGGACAGCCAAGTTAGTCTTTGAAACTAACAAAAACAAGAAAGATTTGGATTTAATCTGTACATATTTCCATCCCTTGTTTTACAACTACATGATTAGCCTTTTTATATCAATGTTAAATATGATTAAAATCAGTAAGATTTGTGAATCATTGGCACGTTAAAAAAAACCACCAGCAAGGTGGTACTGCAAGTTAACTACTGTTTTGCAATGAAAATGTAGTAATGCACAGAAGAAATGTAAATGAACAAATAGTTTGGGTAGCAAATAGTCAAGGTTAAATGATCATATATTGAACTGAGTTAAGGCTTTTAGAAAACTATGACCCATTGTTGAAAGTGACACAATGGATTATATTTTCACTGTCAGCTTAGTCAGCCAATAAACGTACCGTTAAACAAAATTCTAGACATGACCTAGATTCCAAAATCCTCAATAAATTCTGCCAAGGAATGTAGGAAAGTAAACTTATGACAAATGAATTCAGGTATTTGCTCCAGTATATCCCCTATCAGTTTATCAGGACAGTTAGCATACCGTCATTAAAACTGCAATTGTTTATTATAATTCGAAGAAAACGCATTCACCACTTTATTAGCAATTCAACTTCATAGAAATGTTGAGGAAGAAAAAACAGAAACAAGCAGGTCACCAGTCAGAGGGGATGCTCAATAAATGCAGAAATGAGGGCAGCTCCAAAACATGCCGAGCTGCAGGAAATTTATGGGCGGCAAGATTAAACATGGCTTTCACACAGGAAAAAAAAACAAAATCTGGGATCGCAAAACACAAACTGTCCTTCGGTCTGCACAGAACAAGAGAAGCAGTAAACAATGATGAAAGTTCAAGAGAAAAGGATTAGTTTTGCACAGTCTACTGATTTTATTGATCACCTCCACCCTTTTCCTACACACACGCCTTGTGCAGTAGAAGTTTTTATTTCTCAAACTCACCATCCAAAAGGTCCCTAATCTTGTCCATATAAATTTCAAAATATGAAACCTGCAAAAAAACAAACAACAAAACCAATCAGTTAACATGCATTTATACAGCATCCAGGGAAACCACTGTGTCTCTTGCAGCATCACACAGAGCAAACATTTTCCGACTTGCTGGGAAAGCTGCGTCTCAAATCATAACAAAGCACAATCTGCTTTAAAGTGTCCAGTATGCAGTATGTGGATGAACCATCAAATCCAAATTACACAGGAACCAATTCAGTGATGGATATTACAGTAGCATTGTAAATTTCTTTACAGTAGCATTGTAAGCTTCAGAGATTCCAGGTTTTACTGTGACCCTAAACTAGGTGTGCTTTACTGCCCTATGGTGGGAGTAATTAAACTGCGATGTAATAGGAGTCTTATTCCCACTCTTCAATACTCTAAATCCATGGTCCTTTCTAGTTTGTGAAAGAGACCAAACTTAAGGGTTCAAATGACTTCCTAAACAGATGCATGAAACGAAGTCAGAACAGTTTGAGAGGGGTGTATGTAGAGCAAAAAATGAACACCCTTTCAACAAACAAACATACCTTAATATGAAACTCCAAGTTTTCATCCATGGAATAAATATAATTAAAAATGTCTTGTACTATTCTTGGAATAATACCCATTCCGTCCGAATCATGGAGGATCCCCTGAAATAAGAGATGCAATGTGAAAGGTAGAGTACATCATGGTATACATATTTCTTGGCCATTCAAACCAGTATCATTTTGTTATTCAATATTATTTGCAGGGCATAAAGGTTAAATAGCACTTAAAACTTAATCAAAAACAGTAGCTGAAGCTGGTTTAAAAAAAACCCCAAAAAACACATTTCATATCTCAACATCACTTATCATACTACTTGTATTTCCCGGGAACTTAAGCCATAAAATGATATAATAACTATGAACCACACAGCTGTAATCAGTATGAAAAGCTTAAAACAGGTCAAACTGGTATTACAATAGGGTAACAGACACCAGCTTTTAAACATGACGCAACACCAGCACCTTAACCTATGCCACGGAAGCTTTGCCTTTAAGTTATTGGCACTGACACATCCATATGATACCTAAAGTAATCTTATCCCATTTACCAATGTCATCCCATGAAGAGAGTCCTGCTCGGGTCCAATTTTTATGACCTGCTTCCAACCCGGACCCGCTACTGCAGGAACCGACCCGAACCAGCAACCTGCTGCAACACCGTCTTCTTACCCGCGACCCGACCCACTTTTAACAAGACCTGCAAACCTGCAAGGTGTCTGTCCTTTAACTACTGTCTGCATCAACTGACTCTCACATTCACACACAGATATCTCTACCATTCTCCACGGACTGAGTTAACACAATAGGCTATACAGCGTGGTAGCTTTCTCTAGTGGTCTGCATTTATTTTAACATTGTAATGTATTAACTATCGCTACTTGCTTTACTACAAAATACCTGTCTCTTCCATTTGTGCCACCAGTTGAAAGGGAGCTACACCTGTGCTTTCACAGAGATGATGTACCAGTTTTGTGGCTGTCGTTTACAAAAACATAATGACAGATTTTACAGCAACGAATCAAGTCACATGTTCATTATTTTCATTCGCTAGGATTCCAAAATAATTCCATACTTCTGATTTACCTCCCTAACTACGATCCACCACATGATATTTTGAATATCACCAAGCAAATGTGATAAAAAGATCTTGTGACCTATCAAAAAAGCGAGAACAACACTTGCTTAGTCAGCTGACTCCTCCCTAATCGCCTCCTCCTTTAGTGCTGGAAATACACAAGAACATAAGAAAGTTTACAAACGAGAGGAAGCCATTCGGCCCATCTTGCTCGTTTGGTTGTTAGTAGCTTATTGATCCCAGAATCTCATCAAGCAGCTTCTTGAAGGATCCCAGGACGTCAGCTTCAACAACATTACTGGGGAGTTGATTCCAGACCCTCACAATTCTTTGTGTAAAAAAGTGCCTCCTATTTTCTGTTCTGAATGTCCCTTTGTCTAATCTCCATTTGTGACCCCTGGTCCTTGTTTCATTTTCAGGTCAAAAAAGTCCCTTGGGTTGACATCGTCAATACCTTTTAGAACTTTGAATGCTTGAATTAGGTCGCCGCGTAGTAGTCTTTGTTCAAGACCGAACAGATTCAATTCTTTTAGCCTGTCTGCATATGACATGCCTTTTAAGCCCAGAATAATTCTGGTCGCTCTTCTTTGCACTCTTTCTAGAGCAGCAATATCTTTTTTTATAGCGAGGTGACCAGAACTGCACACAATATTCAAGATGAGGTCTTACTAGTGCATTGTACAGTTTTAACATTACTTCCCTTGATTTAAATTCAACACTTTTCACAATGTATCCGAGCATCTTGTTAGCCTTTTTTATAGCTTCCCCACATTGTCTAGATGAAGACATTTCTGAGTCGTCAAAAACTCCTAGGTCTTTTTCATAGATTCCTTCTCCAATTTCAGCATCTCCCATATGATATTTATAATGCACATTTTTATTTCCTGCATGCAGTACCTTACACTTTTCTCTATTAAATGTCATTTGCCATGTGTCTGCCCAGTTTTTAATGCTGTCTAGATCATTTTGAATGACCTTTGCTTTGCTGCTGCAACAGTGTTTGCCATTCCTCCTATTTTTGTGTCGTCTGCAAATTTAACAAGTTTGCTTACTAAACCAGAATCTAAATCATTAATGTAGATTAGGAATAGCAGAGGACCTAATACTGATCCCTGTGGTACACCGCTGGTTACCACACTCCATTCTGGCACATTTAACTTCTAATACGTTATTTGGGAAAAGGTTACTGGCAAGTACACTGGAAGGGCAGAAAACTTTTTTGGCGATTCACATTTTTTTTTGGACCTGCATCCGAACCGTGAAAAAGTTCACATTCCGACCCGAACCTAACCCACTTTTATGGGTCACCTGCAGGCCCCGCAGGTACCCGAACCGATGCAGGACTCTAGCCCACATCACAATTTTAATGATGCTTTAAAAAAAAAAAAAAGAAAAAAAGCACAGCACTGTCTATTTTGTGTTTAATAGTAGTTATCCGTTATATTAGATAGTACATGGAACATGCACATGCTACATTGGCAGAGCATTAGAAAGTGTACAAAAAAAGTATATTACCTCCATGGTATGTGTTTTACCAGAAGACGTCTGTCCATAAGCAAATATTGTACCGTTGTACCCCTCCAGCACATCTGTTACAAACAAAAAGCACCACCATGCATTAGCACAATCCATAATACAGAGTTAAAAAAACAAAAAACACTGAGATAGCAAGGAACCTGCAAGGATACAGGTATGGTTGGGACAAATTCCTGCACTAGAATGACTGCTGATTAATAGCACGGACTCCTGCACTGGCTATTGTAATGCACAATTACAAAAGCAAATTGAAACCATCTACATTTTTGAAGAATACTTGAAGTCTGATGAAAAAATAAAAGGTGGCTAATTCTATCAGAGGACAAAAGTTATCTTCAGGAGTTAACACAGAGCGCTCAAGAGAAACTTTACTGTTCATGTTTATGTGGATGGTGTCTATAGTTTGCTTTTGCCATCAACTTCTAAAAGGTATGGATCACTAATCAAAGGGCTCCCCTTGTCAATCAACACAGAATAAAGACCTCTCTGAAGTTTATTACCCTTTGAGTTTAAACATTTACTTTAGAAGTACAGCCTTAGCACTGCAGTTTTGAAGAAATAAAAATGCACAACACTTAAACATTTCTATCTGGAGGAATCTCCTTGTCTAAGACGGCATGACCGAACTAGGATATGAGCACTTATTATTTTAATCCATGGATTTAATTTTGTCATCTCAATCTAATGCTTCCAGTTTCAATTCCACTGTGCTAAATGATTTCTCCACTCCAGCAGCAACATTTTATTCCTAGCCAACCAGTATTTAAAAAACTGCCAGTAATACCACTTATTGTTAATATGACTTACCTTTGACAATCTTCTGTGCACATAAATTGTACACTTGTTCTTGTGAAGTATTTGACTGGAACACTCTGTCAAATGCATATGGTTTACCCTGTGTAGAAACAAAAGCAAATATGCATAAATATACATTCTTAAATTTAGTGGCGTGCCGTGTATGTATGCAACACATGCACTGCATGCCCTATAGCTCTCTCTCACACACACACAAAATCTACATAGAAATAGTATTAGGGCTGCATGGAAGGGTACATTTTGACTTTCGAAGGTTCGGAACACGTTACAGGTGTTCAGGCAAAAAGGTTTGCTTCTGGATAACACAAATCAAAAGACTGAATTTTGCACGGAAGTGATATTTAATGTGTGACTTATAGTATTCCTATATTGTCAAACAGTTTCTGTTAACAGGAGAAAAAAAAAAAAGATAGTGTCAATGGCGTCTGATGAACCTTCGAAGGTTTAAAACAACCTTCGACTCTCTGGCAAGCAAACGAACCTTCGAGCACAGACAGCCCTAATTAGTATACTAGTATTCTAGTCTTGGAGACTTTATTTATATATACAGTACCAGTCAAAAGTTTGAGTACACTTGCTGGAAACTAGGGTTTTTTCATAATTTACAATGTTTTAGGTCTTATACATTTCTGTAAATACTTGAAAATGAAAACATGTTACAATATACAAAACAAAACATAAGGTGTATCAAAACAATGTTCAAGAAAATTGTCTCTAAATCTTGGATTCCTCAAA